>NW_007247427.1:380141-543325 GCF_000164805.1 Carlito syrichta
GGGGGGAGGACAAGAAAATGCTGCATGAGAAACCCATGGGATCTCTCTAGCTCTCTCTTATTTTTGCTGTCTTCTGTCTCTTTATTCTTCTTCCATTCTAGCCTGTTTGGAAACAAATATGTTGGATCTGAAATATATGAGAAAATATATGTTATAAATAATCTTTTTTTCCTCTAAAAAGAATCCCAGTATCTTACCCTATAAGCCAGATATGATCAGCTCTATGAAGTTAATAAACTATAAGAAATAGTATAATGTAATTTGCAATGCCCTTCAGAACATTGATATAAGTGGCATGAAATAATGATTTGATATTATAGAAAACTTAATTTCACCAACAAAAGTATCCATGCAGCCAGCAATGCTAACAAATGTGCACACCCAATTCAAATCTCACCAATCTGACATGTTTTTCATTATTATAATTTCAACTTCTCAAGAGCAGAATGGATGAAATGAAAGCTACCTCCAATTCATGAGTGTTTGAGGGTGGTCATCTTTCTTTCCATTCTGCCTGTGTGAAAAGCATTAATGACCCTACCAGCCTCTGCTGCTTTTGCCTTTGTTCTGATGTGTGTCTCCAGCAGATGCAAAGAACAGCTGGATCTTTTCCTTGCATTGTCTCTTTCACCTTGGAGAAGAACTTCCATTAGCTTTCTGATCCAAAGCCTGGGAACACATGCATTCACTTCCAAAATGTCCTCAAAGCCTCAAAATATATGTTTCAGCTTAATTCTCTTTTTTCACAATTTCTTTTTAATGTTCTAAGAACCTCAAACACCAAAAAATACACCTAGTATTATACTTTACATTAACAATCTTGTCCACATTCACAATACAGTCTTTCAATGCAGAAAAATGGAGTAAAGTCATTCTCATTATAAGATGCACTTGTGTGCTACAGTATGCACTTGTATGAGAAAGGGGATTTTGCTACCAATTTCAGAGTGACTGGTGCACTATTATGATAGGCTTCCTGGGACAACACTTATATGCAATATTCTTTCCCATTATTAGCATGTATGTCAAATATATGTCTTAGAATGGGGATTATGCATATGGCCACTGTGCTTAAGTAAAGCCCTGTCTCATCTTGATCATTCATATGTCCCAGTGGGGTACTTTACATCCATCTTCCAGTGTTACATAGTCATTGCTGCTTGAGGAAGAAAGAACGGAAATTGTTAGCACACTATTCCTCAATCACTAATAAATGGGAGGGCACACTGAGAAAATATATCTACAGGGACTTAAAGACTTTATTTTTGGTGTTGAGGGGATTTTTTTTTAGCAGATCAGCAAAATTATATGCATTATGCATACTGTATATATAATAATATATATTATGCATACTATGTAAATAATAACACCACATATATGTGTTATTATATACATAGTATGCATAGAATATGTCTATATAAAAGTACATATAATATGTATTAATATACACATATTCTTTATATATTATGTATAGATGTGTATTAATATACACAGGTTCTTTATTATATACGTATATAATAACACATCTTATATATATGTATGTACTTGTGTGAGTGTGTATATTTATATACAGTCTTAGGAATAAAATAGATAATGCAAACAAGCTAAGGTTGATACTAAAAGGGCTGGAGAACTGACTAGAATAAAAATCACACCAAGAGATGGAGTTAATTCTAGCCAAAGTATGGTTGGTGCCAATGTACTAGTGAATGAAAAGGATGCGGCCAAAGACAAGGTGGGTGGTGATTTTTTGACTCAAGTGGGTGTACAATTATAAGCCAGTGAAGCCTGTTCACGTGATTAAGTGTCCTATGAAAGTAGGATTCAAATCCCTGAGGATTTCAGTAGGAGGCTCTGGGCCCAAAGCAAGAGAGTTGATATTCGACAGTATTTAACATCCTATTAGAAAATAAATTCAGAGTCAAAGATCTAGACAGTCAAGCAAGCTGACCACTTATAGGATCCATGATCACACTGACAATGGACAGCAAGGATTTCCAGAAGGAACCCATTATAAAAAAAAGAACTCTGTAGACTATCAGATCCAGATTTGAATGGTTCCTGGGCCATGATGAGTCTGGGGACGTGGATCTTGATCACCTGTAACTGGGGCAGCCAGTCTTGGCTCTGGGCACTCTTGGAGGAGATAAAACAGGCAGGACCCAAAGAAATAAAATTAAAACAGTAAGATGTCAGGAATTATGGTAGCACATCCAGATAAATGTCTTCTCCTCAAATTACATCTGATTAAGGAGCAAAAGGAAAGTAGAATTCGGTGATCAGTCAGGACCAAGGGTCTTAAGTGAGCATTTTGAATATTACTGACTTTATATAGATACATATCCACAGTAAAATCTGTGTGTAGAGATGCACATAACAACTGTCCAAGTAGAGAAGTCCTTACTCAGTTAAATAAAGGGCCACCCAGCTATTAGTATCATGACCTCCTATTTCAGTTGTACGGGCTGCTCCAGATCCTTCAGTAACTTAAGAAAGGAAGGATAGGCCTGGATGGAAAAATTCTAGAAGAATTAATAGATATCTTAACACCATATGGCAATATGAAAGCTTATTAATTCAAATTAAATTCTGAACAAAAATTATATAAGAAAGAGAAATATTCCCTCCAATTTTGTTACAGCATTTCACAAAGGTTTCAAAAAATTAACTAGGGTATGATTAAAAGCATGAGAGTGTATAGGATGATTGAACTGGACCTGTATAAATGGGAAGAAAATTAAGTGTGTTGAGAACAGTTGCATAGAGCAGCTTTTCTTAAACTCCAGCAACTTAAGTCATGAAAACACAGCATTCCTCCTATGGTGAGTTAAGGTCACCATGTACTGAGTCTCAAGACTTTTACTGCTGAGAGGCTCTGTGTGGTTTTCATCTAGCATGGAAATGTTAGGAAAAGAAATCAGTGAAGAAAATATTTGATGAGTTTCATCCTTAAGATAATAAAAGCGAAGGCTGGTGAGTTTCTCAGCTGCCATGTCAACAACGGAGTCAAAAATTAGGTACTCTGCTGTAAGAAGTGTGCATGATAGTCTACTATGTATGAACTTCTTACCTTTGTTATTTTTATTTTCCTTGTTCTGTTCCCCTCAGACAATCACAGTCAGAAACCTGCACAAATGATTGTGTTTAGAGCAAGCGGAAGAGTTAATATTCTGGGATGCAAAACCCACAAGAGGAAGATTGAGTAGTAGTTAAGTCTAAATAATAAGCAAGCAAAATAAATAATAATTTTTAGCTTTTGAAGAACTTGCTAAGTATCAGGCATTATTCCAAGAATGATATAGATAGAAACAGCTGTAACAAGAGAAAGTAAATATTTATGGGGATAGGGATAGAAAGATACAGATACAGAAACAAATATACAAACTCAAAGAGAAAAAAGAAACAATTGTAGCACCTACTGCATGCCACAAACAAGAGAAGGCAGCAGAGGGGAGTGGTCTGCAATGGAAAAGTAGCCTGAGGCTTAACCATGAAGTGATTCCCTAGTATTCATAAATAGAATCTTTACAATTCACTCATGTTCAGGAAAAGGGCCTGAATTTGTAACAAGCTACCGTCAACTTCTATTTACTAGATTAGAAACTAGCATAATTCTTTTTTCTTTTTTTGAGTTGGAGCCTCACTCTGTCTCCCAGGCTGGAGTGTAATGACATGCTCACAGCCACCACAGTCTCAACCTGCTGGGCTCAGACAATCCTTCCACCTCAACCTTCCAAATAGCTGGACTACAGGCATGTGCCACCCCACCCAGCTAATTTTTTGATTTATTGTAGATACCAAGTCTCATCAAGTGGCCCAGACTGGTCTCGAACCTGTGAGTGCAGGCAATCTTTTCACTTCAGCCTCCCAAAGTGCTAGGATTATGGGCATGACTCTTAAAGCTGCAAGTGTGTCTGACCTTGCTCATTCCCATGTTAGCAGTTGACTCAGCCCAAAATGTACCACTGTTTTTCAGAGAGGGAGACACAAAGAAAATCCTGAGCTGGATAAAGTGGAGCTGTAATTCTCATACTGTAGAATATGAACCAAGTACATCACAATCACCTGTGGCCCTTTGATTTTTCTTTTCTTTCTTTCTTTCTTTATTTCTTTTGAACCTCGAGTGCCCAGAATTGAGTCATGACAGATTGTCAACATTGACCCCAGGAAGGTCCTTTTTTTATCGAATGTCATTGCACTACACTGTATTTTGCTTTATTTTAGACTTTCCATCTTTTTTTTTTTTTTGCTTACTAACTAGTTCATTCCTCTCTCATTATATTCCACTCAGCTCTAGAATCATTAATAAATGTCTTTTTAATCCACCTTCCATTTGTTTATTCAGGTATATGTATACATAGCATATGTGACATTAATTATATAATAACATATGCATATTACTGGAAATTTTTGTTTCATAATTTATTCAAATAGTGTTGGGCTATAAATCTTTTTCTTCTCCACACTTTGTTTGACTTAACATTGTATATTTGAGAACTTCCAGGCTGCAGTGGATACAGTTAGTTCACAGTCTGAACTCTGAAGCACATTCTATGCCATGCACGGGCCACATTTACCTTTCTAGTCAGTATTGGCAGGCACTTGGGTTACTGCCTGCTTCTTTCTACTACAATCAATCAAAAAGAAGAAAGAAGAACTGCATCAAGTTGATACAGTTTTCTTCTGTTATAAGAAAGTAAATAATGGAGAGGGCAGTAAAAAGCCAACTTGTATGAGTTTTAAGGACATTCTTGAAAGAGATAAGAAGGCTGTAAAGATCTCTGGAAAATTATATCACTTGTCAGTGACTGAATTTTCCAAAGTGAATTCATCAAAAATTTGTTCTGCAAAATTTAAGTGAATATTAAGGCAAGCAAAAGGTTCTGCATTCAGATAGATTCGGGAACATCAGAGTTGAAAAAGTTAAATACAGTTCTTTATTGTAGACTTTCTAAAGTGTGTGTTATCTAAATGAGCATGTGACTCTATTCAAAGATTAAAAGTAATGACATAAACTATTGCCTAAACTTGAATGCTGATTAACTAATAGAACTAGTGTTCCACAAAACATTGTTTTGTTATTTCACTTGTCCAAGAACATAGTGATATTATTAGAACTGAATGAGATTTTATCAAAACAAATTGAGGCTTGAAAATAAAGTGTTCTTTATGAGAGGAAACCATTTTGATTAGATTTTTATATCATCCCATTATTTTTTTCCAATATAGCACATTTTATGATTTCTTGATTTTTGTCTGTTTTCCCGATAGATTAAATCACAAATCTCTGTATACAACCACATTTAGTATAATCTATGAATGACTGGTTGCTAAACAGTGACTTACCCTCAGAACTCATGGTGTGTCTGGTAAAACTTACCAACATAGGTAAAAGTTTACTTTATTACAAATGGTAAACCAAGGAAGTAGATATGCAGTGTGGCGGTGAACACACGAGCCTCGATATGCTTGTCAGCAAGGCCCAGGGTGCTCTGTTGCCTGGAACAGCTCTGAAGATGTTGGCCACACAAGTTCTATTAATCAACACCTGCAGAGCGAGCACTTGTGTTTAACTGAGTTCAGGGTCAGCAAACTGGATTCAGTATGTTCAATCTAAAAATACAAGCCATTGTTAAAAGGCAATGCATTGTTAATAAACAGAAGAACAATTGTCTGGGAACCCTCAGAAACTAGGTTTTCAGGTTTGGGGTTTACTCTAAACAAAACTTTGGAAATTGAACTTTAGGAGGGAAATTTGGAGCCATTATTTACCATATTACATTCAAACATGAAATTTGCAATTTAATGAGCAATGAACAGTTGTATACATTTTGTGAAAGCAAGAAATGATTCAAAATAAAGGCTATACATTAATTTATTTCATCTTTATCATTTATTTCTGTAAACTGCTAAAGTTATGCTTTATTTGTTGCAGCTCATCCATATATAATTCTCTGTAGTTAGAAAACGGCATCTAATATTTTCACCCCAACTTTATAAATTGCGTCAATTTATTTCTGTCTCTTAAGCCTAAAAGCATTTATTACAACAACAAAACGTCCTCCTATTCTGGTGATCCAGGAACAAAGTCTACCCGCTTACTGTGTAGGGAGCATTGACAGATGGCCAAATGGGGTGATAGCTTTGATTTTAATGTGTCTTAAGAGAGTAAATGAAGCAAAGGCAATCTTCATCTCCTGTGAAAAGTTGGATTTTTGTGTGGCTTGTCGGCAACACTGAGGTGCAATTCTTACAGCACTTCATTGATTTTCCACTCAACCATGACCATTCAGACGGCAAAAAAGCAGGGTCAAAGAATTTTTAAAGTTTTTTTTTTCTTGTTTGTCTATAAGGGTACAAGCAAAATTGACTATACTTGCTTTAGTGGTACTCAGTGGTTTGCTAGTGCAAAGTCTCTTATGGGTTTCACAGGTTATGAATTTTTAATTTTACTTAAAATGAAGTAGTTTTGTCGAGAGAATCATTAACATTATAAAGATGGTCAGAATAAAAATTCTTCACATCTCCCCACCTGTGATTTCAGCATATATCATGGATGACAAAGCACTTTGCATTTCTTGCTTTAAGCTCTGAAAGGGGACAGACTTCAACAGCAGGACATGAAATAATGCTTGTAATAGAGCAATAAAGTCCCATTGCTGTGGGATGGCGTGGTATTCTGTACTGGGCCTCAAGCCCCAAATTAACTGTAAATACAAAGCACCATTTAAATATAAAGATTAACTCTTCATTCTCTGAGAGAATGAAAGATTGAGAAATCATTTGGTGATGGAAGACATCATAGCTAAAACTCTGCAGGGACTTCTAGCCACTGCATAACATGTAAGAAAGAGGAAGCCTGACAATATCAACCCTGTATATTACAAATCAGGGTAGAATTTTACTTCTATCGTAGTACAAATAATATGACGCGCACAAAGCCACCCAGTAATTACGTTGGTGTATTTGTGTTTATGTCTCACCTTTTGGTGTGGTAAAATAAAACAAGAACAGGCTCTAGAGTCTAAGAGACCTGATTCAAGTCCTGCCTCTGCCTTGACCCTCCTTGGTAAAACTGGGGAGCTAGCTTAACCTCTCCAGCCTATGTTTCTGCATCTGTGTAATGGGGTAGTAAGATTATACATGTTACACTGATTGGATTACCTTTCTGAGGTGACTAGACGTGTATGACATTCAACACCTTTTTAGTTCACTTAGCACATGTGGCTAATGTGATCCCAGGAGCTTTCTAGTTAAAGTCCATTTGTTAGGAGCATGAAACGCACAGTCCTAATATTCAGAGGAGAATGTTCATTCCATGCACCACAATGCTCCCAGCAGCAAAATGACAGTCAAGTTGCTACCAAGTCACACTGTTAAGGAATCAAGGCAACTTCCCAGGAGTCCAATATTCTACCATGTCACATCTGACTGACAGGGCAATGGCACGGGGACATCCTCTGCATCCATGCTTCATCTGCTAGCCTCAGCATTTCTAAGTTCACTCAGGTGTGCTGCTGGTGGCGGGCAGGGGAAAATGAAAACTCCAGCACACCATACACGGAGGGCAGCGTCTGCTCATTTGCAAGTGAACACTGAGTGCCCACAAATGGAGACGCAAACACTGACAAGATAATGGCAAATATTTAGAAAATGAAAAACCACTTCAGCCAGCGTAGAGGAAAGAAAGCCCAGAGTCGTCCCTCCCCACGCTCATTCTGGAAAGCGTTGGAAAACATTTACTTCTTTTTTTCTTTTTTTCCCCATAGCTTTCCTAATCACCTAATCGTAATCGCCCTGACTTCATCCTTGAAGTAGCCATTCCTTAATCTTTCAGAGGAAAGAAGATGCTGGGGTTAATACACCACAGACAAGCATGAGCTTTTTCTCCTTTTCTCCAGTGGAAAGGCTAAATCAAAATAAGTTAATGAATAACACCAGAACTTGCCTAGGACTTTGCTTTGTTCCTTAGGCTTGGAAGTACAAGAAAGAAAGCCCCTCACCTCACCATGTTGAGATAAGCATCGTATACTGCTAGTACTATTTCTTTCAGAGTGAAAGGAGAGGCCAATCTGATGGGTCCCGGAGATCACAGATATAAATTGGCAGTACCAAGGCAAACCAGAACATGTGACCAACTTGCCTCTTTCTTATCTTGAAGGCAAAGGGTGAAACACTTGACTCTGGCTTCACACATATAGACTTTACTAAATGTATAAAAACAAAGATGTTTGACTACTTTTTGAGAAGTTTTGAAGAACGTGTTTTTTAATATAGTTATGGGGGATCAGCATATGTAAATTGTGTCCTGGCAGATTAAGTGTTAATGTCAAACGTGGAAAAACCATTTTGTCTAAGTATTTTACCCAATGTGTTATGTGAGTATGTCTACACACTCACTCTCCCTTCCACCCCCCAAATTGTACCCTAATTATTTTAAACTATCTTTGAACGACTTTAAACAATATGTTTCAAACAATGTTCACCAGACTTTATGAATCTGCAAAAATTATTTGGGACACACGGTAGCATGAGGGTGATATCACATAGTAAGGTACCAGGTACTACTCTGAATTTAATGATAGAATATTCACTTTTGTCAATTTTTATAATTAAATTTAAATGTATAATTTCAATTCAAAAGAAGATGCTCTGCTTTACAAAATAGTAGCTTAAATTCGAATATAAACTCATAAATTAATAATTGCAGATGTATAAAGTAGTTCTTCCTTTTCAGAAATGTGGTTTCATTCTTAAAAACTAAAATTGTCTGCAAAAGACAACAGGCCTGATAAGGAGCCATGGTTAGAAAAAAAGTTTAAGATGCTACTCTAAAATCCTAATATTTATTTCTGACATACATTGATTAATACCTAATTATCTGATAAACAACTCTATAAGGCATGTTAACATATTTCTCATTGATCCTGCTTGAAAAGATCATAAAGAAGTTGCAGTGCCCACAATTAAATACCTTTGAGTATATCAATATTTTTCTACTGCCTCTGCATCAAAATATTTTTCAAGGTAAAATGAAGTTCTATGTCAATGTTTCTCACTGATGGAATGAGGGCTTGGAATATCAAACATAAACCTTTTGCATAAATCCTAAATTATTCTTTGTGTTTTCTCCCTCACATGGTTTAAAACCCATTACCCTAACATTGAGGGCTTAATTATCTGTGTATTTATGCACTGGAATGAACCCAGGCCTGTGTTTGAGACAAAACCTGCCTCTACATGTGAGGACATTATTGACCCTTTCCTGTATGAACATGGGAAAGTCCATCTGCTCAGGTAAGAGGTTTGTTTAGCAACTTAATTTGTGTGGCATAAGTCAATTTAAACCCTTAGTCAGGTGTTTTCAAATATGGGTCTGCCCATAAGACCATATCCTTCAGTCGCACAATTTTCTACCAAAATCCAGGCTGTGAGAAAAACTCTCACAGAGGACTACACGAAGTCAACAAATGTCCATGTATTTATATATTCCAAATTTTGCTTTTTACTTTAAATGAGGTAAAATTCATATAATGTAAAATTAACCATTTTAAAGTTTATAGCACAGTAGCTTCTAGTATGTCTATAGTGCTCTGTAACCATCATATCCATCTAGTTCCAAAATGATTTGATCATCCCCAAAAGAACCCATGTTCATTAAGCAATCATTTTCCTCCTCCCAACAACCCACACAATCTCCATCATTCACTAATTAGAAACCATTAATTTACTTTCTGTCTCTTTGAATTTACCGATATAAGATATTCATATAAATGGGATCATACAATATGAACTTTTGTGTCTCAGTTCTTTCACTTGGCATGTTATCAAGGTCAATTCATGTTGTAGCATATCTCAGAACTTCATTCCTTTTTACGGCTGAATAATTCTACATTGTATGGATATCCCACATTTTCTGTATCCACTCATTTGATGATGAGCATTTGAATCTTTTGTACCTTTTGGCTGTTGTGAATAGTACTGCTTAAAAGCATTCATGTTTAAGTTTTTGTTTAAATACCCGTTTTCAGTTCTTTTGGGTATGAGTTCAATTGCTGAGTCATATGGTAATTCTATGTTTAACTTTCTGAGAAACCACTAAATCGTTCTCCAAGTGGCTGCACATGTATTGAACAGGATGTCAAGAAATTGTTACCCTTGTACATTGCTGACGGGAATATAAATGAATAAAGCAAAGTCCATCTGCTCAGGTAAGAGGTTTGTTTAGCAACTTAATTTGTGTGGCATAAGTCAATTTAAACCTTTGGTCAGATGTTTTCAAATATGAGTCTGCCCATAAGACCATATCCTTCAACTGCCCAATTTTCTACCAAAATCCAAACTGTGAGAAAATCTCTCAAAAAGAACTGCACAAAACCAACAAATGTCCATGTATTTGTGTATATATATATTCCCGTCAGCAATGTATAAGAGTTACAATTTCTTGACATCTTTTTCAATACATGTTAATTTTCTATTTTTTAATTATGGCCATATGTGGGTGAGAAATAGTATTTCAATGTAGTTTTGATTTCCATGTCTCTAATGACTGAGGATGCTGATCATCTTTTCATATGTTTGTTGACTATTCATGTTTTCTTAGAAAATATCGTTTTCAAGTATTTTGTCAATTTTTAATTGGGTTGTTTGACTTTATATTGCTGAGTTGTAAGAGTTCTTGATATACACTGAATATTACACTCTTAGATTTCACTTATTAATTGCTTTTTAATTTGACATTCACATGATGAGATTTCATGAGAAAAATTTATGAGACTCCATTGGAAAAATTGTCTCTCTTCTTCAACATAAATCTTATTAATGATCCTACTCCCTTTTTTTGCTTTTTCTACTAGGAAGTCCAGAACCTAATTAACTGATCATTTTAATAATCATTTTGGATTTTTCAGCACTTTTTCCTATGTACTTTCTACCTCTAACCTTTCTCTTATTATTCTACCTTTATTTTTTTCCTTCACCTTCACTCCTTTTTTTTTCAAATAATATATACGTATTCTTCTGAGACTCCCCAGTTTCAGTTCCTTCATAGAAGACAGTGAATAAATGTCAGAAATCCATTTCACTGCCTCCTGGTAATGAGAGAAATATTGCAAGTGATAAATGGCATTTTGACCTTAAGCAATATTTTTCTTTCTGTCACTTTGCCTCCTTTTTACACATGTTTCCTCCTTTTGGAAACAACAATTCACCCATCATCACTGTCTAAACCCAACATTCAACATCTCATACCTTCAGTTCACCCAGTTGCTCACAGTCCCACCCTGCACCTCTTCTGCACAAACACTATGTTTTTGACCCTTATTGACAACTGTCTGATCTTCAAAATGTACCTCTTTTCCCTAAATTCCATGCCGTTTAGATCCAACTACATAGTTAATTTAATGATTAATAGATTTGAAATATATATTTGTACTGTCAATGTGCATGTGTCTTATTCTACATAGAAAGTATTTACACTTAACAGTTATTTTCAAAGTCCTAGTAAGAGAAGAAAAGAAAGAAGACATAGCAGAGAAGGAGTGGAAGGAATCAGAAAAAATTAGAAACCATGATAATAATAGTGAAACACTATATGTATTTGTTTGTTTGTTTTTTGAGTTGGAATCTCACATTGGGATACCAAAAGCATGTTGCAACTACTGTGACCTCAGCTGCCCCAGCCAACTATTGAAATTTTCTATACTGCACATCCCAAAGCATTCCACATGCAGGCTTCCACTCCTTCTTCAAGAAAGCATGGACCTAACTGGAATATTTGTGTGCCATGACGAAAAGAATCTCTCAAGCTTCTTGACCACATCTATGGGAATTATGGGGGCCTCAATAATCTATTTGGCAACTATAGATGTTAGAAAATTAATTTCAAGGCAATTCCACATATAGTTTATCATTATTCTTCTCAGAACCGTTATGTGTAAAAGCTCCAATATAAAGGTCTTTAGAACTACAAAAATATTTAGTTCGCATTATTATTGCTGAGAAATTAGTAAGCCTTTTATTTTTATCAACGATGGGAACAACTAAAATCAAGAAGGTTACAGCTGACTACTCATGAAGATTAATATGACCATATACAAATTTGCAGTTGCGTCAAAAAGTGGAACTTGAGTTTCTAATCTATACTTCCTCTCTTCTTCCTTCCACTATCTCTACTAGTGCAAAACATGCTAGCCCACATCCTTCCTCTGTGTAGAGGACAGCACCCACTGTATCCCATTTCGGGTGTGGAGAAATCTTCATGTGCTATTCTGAGCCCTGAGTCTAGCATCCAGGCTCATCAAGCTGGCATAGAAAACTCCTCCTGCCAGCTGACTTTCACCACATGCTGAAGGGGGAAACACACTGGTATACCGAAAGCATGTTGCAACGACTGTGCCCTCAGTCACTCCAGCCAATTATTGAAATTAACTATGCTGTAGTCTACAGGTAATGACTGTAGTACTGGAAACCTTAAGCTCAGCAGCAAAGCCCGATTCAAGTTCCACTGGTTTTAAGAATTTTACTCTCACTAACCTAGTCCAGGATAGTCTCTCTCTCTTCTTAACTCATCATGTACTTATTGTACCATTAGGCCTTGGCAAAGATGTCTTTTTATTCTTTGTTTCATTCCTCCTAATAGTTTGTGAGTCCTTCGTCACCTAGTTTTAATTCACCCCACTGTGGCCAGTGCACCTGGTGTCATCTTATTAAATACAAGCTCAATCTTGATTGATTGATTATGCATCTGTATATCTGCGTATAGGGTGAGATAATGGATATATTTGAACCACTAGGATGTGTTGATACATGAGATTCCACATGCCAGAAACCTTAAACAACCTGAGCTATCATCTAATTCTGAACTCAATGCTTTAATTAATCACAAATTGCAGAATGCCCTTGATAACAATTTATATTTTGGTATTTGGGGGGCTTTCACTTATTTCAACTGCACAACACAAAAGAGCCATTTTCACACAACTCAAAAACCATGCTTTTACATAGTTTGTGGATAACCAACCATATATTTTTTTTATCAAAACTATGGTGCCTTCTCTTCTGGTGCAATTTAAAATTGCTTTTTAGGGAAAGGGGTCTGGCCCTTTAAGAATTAGAATTAGATATGGGTATAGAATTTGAATTCAGTGTATCATAGCAAAGAATATTGCATATTAAAGTTGAAAATTCCATTCCCAAAGACCAGGACTGATGGTCATCAGCCATACAAAAGAAATGTTTCCCAGGTAGAAAAAGGATGTCATTCTTCCTACTTGTGCATGTGGCATAGGCACTGAACCATCTCATTTTAGTAATGAGAATAATTTTGAGGCAATCTTTTCTGATACTTTCATTGTGCAGATGACCAAATTTATCTAGCAGAGTTTCGCTGCTCTAAGAAGGCACCCGTATCACAGTAGGTGTGCACAAAAGGTTGTGGGCCCAGGACCCCAAGTGCAGGCCTCTGGGATGGGAGACTTGCCTCACCTCACCTGAACCCTCCTGCTTTCTTGGTGTTGTCACTACATTTACCTCTCTTCATCTCTCCAGGAGGGCATTACAAGATCTAATAGACTTGCTTTCATTCGTACTTCCACTTTGTGTGACATGCCTGGCACAGCAATTGATTTGCAGACATGCTTGGTAACTCTTCTGGCCTTCAGCTGTGATTTGCCCTCGAAACCAAATCCCAACAATGTGTCTTTCTCTAGCTCCAGACCTCCACTATCCTTTATGCCAGCCACCAGCCACAGGGACTAGTGATCCTTGAAATATACCTTGACCAATTGTGAAATACTTCAAAGACTTGGTATAAGAAAAAATAAAATCTTTAAAGTAGAGCAAAAAGTTTTATATCAATGCCAATTTTAAATAATATTTTGAATGCATGGAGTAAGTACATGTTATTAAAATTAAATTTACCTGTTTCCGTTCACATTTTAAATGGGACAACATTATCTTTCTCTCAAGCAGCACTGTTCTGGGGTCTAAGCAGTGTTTCTCAAAGTCTGTTCAACGTAGCACCTACATCAGAAATTTCAGGGGACCCTGTTACTAATTTAACCAATCAGGCCTTCTCAGCCTTACCAATCCACATCTGGAGGGATGAGGCCCTGGAATCTGCATTTGAATTGGCTCTTGCAATTAGTTTTTCTGTCCAAAAAAGTCTGGAGTCAACGACCTACAAACAAGCCTCAGATACTGTTTCATTTCCCTTCTGCCTGCCACAAGGGAAGTAAAACAACGAGTCCAGAATGGAACATTAAAAAGATGAAACAGCCTTTATGTCTTGAAGTCTACCCATAGAATGACTCAATACACTAGATAACCTACAAAGCAGTTTGGTGCTGAGATTTAATGAAGTCTCCAAGCAGCAGAGCTAAATTAATTTGCCCTGAAATGTTTCCAACTCGAGACGTGTAGGCTATACGTGCGGGCAGGTGACAGGCAGTAACGGCACAGGTTTTTGAAACAGACAGATCGGGAGTCAAGTCTCTGCACTTTCATTCAAGGGCTATTTACCCTGGGCATGTCACTGTCACCTCTGAGCATCCATGTTTTCATTAGCAAATTTTGAAAAACAATGTCTGCCTCAGAGCTTGCTGTAATGTTTCAATCAAATAATGTAAACAAAATGCCAACCCTATGCACAATAAACTCTCAATAAATAGTAAAACGTTTTATTATCATTAATGAAAGTTACAAGATGAATTTCCTTATTTAGTCTCAGAGATAGAAATATGATTAAATGCAGCTAAAAGAACAATATCGCATAACTATTGTTGTTCATGATTGATGTTCAGGTAATATCTAAATAATTACTTTTTAAAAATTTTGCTCTAAGTTGTGTGTCATTTGCTTTAAAGATAGCAGTTTTTTTCTGTGGTTTATTATTTGAATAAAATTTCTGAATTTAAAGTCATAACTGAATGATTCTTGTATTAAATTCCATGTTATTTACCCTCAGTTATGTGAAGCCTCACGGTTCAAACCACAGAGACATTTCCAGGCTCACTCTTCATCTGGAATCTATTACCAGAATTTTAGGCAAGTCCCTAGATAAAATAGCCTCTGAACATTTAACCTGGCAAATTAAAAACAGCCACAAACCATATAGGACATTTGAAGGGACACAAATCTGTTTGTACATTAAAAACCAAAAAGTAGTAACATCCAAAATCCAAACTGAATCTCAGTTCCCATGGATCTCCACTGAAGTATAATATCCACAAATGATACGTCCTTCCCTTTCAGTCGATAACAGCATTATGATGAAGGTCTCAGATTATCCAAAGTGGCAAGAGCAGGAGAATGTAAAACACAGGCAGAAGGATAGGAGTAAAGCAGAAACTTACTGAAGGTGAATGGGGAGCGTGGTCCAGGAACGTAGAAGTCAAAAGTCCATGGAACAGTACTGGGCTAGGGAGGCTATGGTGGTGGGAGGTGGAGAGAAGTGGAGAGAAGTTGCTGGTTTTGAATCTAAAATGTTGGTTTTTGCTGGTCTTTCAAAAATACTGTGAATTTTTTATTAGTTGGCCCCAAAATTGATTAATTGCATATGCATTACCTATCTCTCTCTTCTTCCTTTCAGTTTGATTTTCTGGTGATCAAGCTGCCCAAAGCAAAGCTCCCCCTGATTCAATCATGTACCTGTTCATTGAATAAATATTTATTTTGTTTATCTCTGTTATTTTTTTCAGGCATTTTTATAGATATCTTGAGTATCAAAATTAATAAAACATGGTCCTAGAGGAGATAGTCATTTAAGTACATAGAGTAGCAATTTGTACAAAGGCTTGTAGGTAGAGGGAGAGGAGCTCTGTAATTGTGAAATAATATTTGCGTTGAGTCCAGAGGAATTCACAAGCCAGACAAAATGGGACAAATCATTCCAGACTTACGATGCAGTAAAGTACACAACATGGAGGTGAAGTCAGAGCACAGACAGAGAATGACAAGTAGTTCCATGTGACATCAGGGTGCCCATGGGAAAATGGAAAATGGGACATTAAGGTTGGTAGTCAAAAGAAGGATTCTTTTGTAAGAGGTCACACATATCACGCTGAGGAGAGGGGCTTCATCCTATGCCACTAAAATAGTATAAGCCAAGAAGAATATTAAGCAATTTGCAATTGAAAACAATCACATGGGTGACAATAAATTAGAAAGAAATGAAAGCTGTAGGAAGAGAAAAGACTAGTAAGTGGTTGTCAGAATAATTCAGGAATAGGTAGATAATACCCTAAACTACACTGGCAGGAAGGTCAGTGTAGTTTAGAAAAAAGGAGGGGAAAAAAAGAGAGGTGTTTAAGAGGTAGTTTTGACATGGAGTAGATCACTATCATCACCATCTATTTCTTCCCCCTCAGATACATAGCAATGGAGAAATTTTTAAATGAATTTATCCTCTTGTGTGCAGAATATTCTGTAATAGTCTAACATTGACACAGAGGTGCATGTTCTGAAGAGAAAAAGTTTATCAGACAAAGTTAATAGAACAGGTCTCATTATGTTGCACAAAATATACCTTAATAGTGGCTGGGAAGGCCTGGAGAAATCTACACTGTTAGCCACAGTATCTTCTTCTTGCAGATGAGGGACTAAGGATGAAATGGGTGGTAGAAGAGAGAGAAAACTGTTTATGGGCTCGTGTACTGGTTAAATGTTTAAAATGTAACATTGTTACATAATGTATATGAGGAGTACCCCCCTAAAAAACAGTTATCTTTTTGAGGGGTGACTCCTTGTAGTTACTCGGAATTTGTTCCTCTGTATCAAGCGGTTAACCAAAGTTTTTATCTGGAAGTTTTGAGAAGATTGTGTTATGATTTGTGGAATAAATATCCTGACTTGTAGCAAACAGGCGACTGTTTCTTCCACCATGACAATGTACCTGCCCACACCAAGATGAATGTTCAGCAGATTTTGACCAAAAACAGGATGACTTTCATGCCCCATCCTCCCTATTCACTCAATCTCACCCTGAGTGACTTGTTCTAGTTTCCCCAGTGAAAAAAGTCCTCAAAGGGAACTGTTTCCCACTGTGGAAAGGATGTAACAAAAAAATGCAGAACTACTAAACAGCATCAAAATCGACGAGTTCAAAAACTGTTTTGAGCAGTGGAAGAAGCAGCTCGATAGGTGTATCGCATTAAACAGATAGTACTTTGAAGGTGACTGAGGCTTAAACATGTAAGAAAAAATACAAAGCTTTTTATTTTAAAAAAGTCCAGTTTTGGGGGGAGGTCCCCCTCATATTTTAAGAAACAATGCAATAGAAAATGTTGTGAAATCAAGTTATTCCTAAGACAATAATGACTGATTGACCCCAAGGATAACCAATTAAGTTATTTAGAAAGAAGACACATATATTTATGAAAACTTTAAGGATAATTTTTTAAGCCAAAAAATTGATAAATTCTTAACAAAAAATTGATAAATTCTCCACAAATCTAGAAGTCTCAGGACTTAGATTTCAAGGGCTTTAAAAATATTTATTCCTTATAAATAACATTCTAATTGCACTTTTGTATATTATATTTTTTGTTAACAAACTGGGACTTGGATCACTTTGCCTTTGGTATCATTTTGACCATGGATCATTGCCATGATAAATTAGCAGCAGCACATGCAATCTTGTATTCACAATGAAAGGTTCATATTCGCTCTTTTCCAAATGTACCCAAAAGCCCCACTTTTCCCATTTAATGGAATGTTGCTCCTTTTGAAATCCTTAACAGCAATTATCCTCCCCATTTCCCTCACTCAAAGGAAAGGACTTAAGAGGGAACCCTGTGTGCCTTTCTCCTAACTCCTTAAGTATGTCTCAGGAGTTCATACATGGGTTGAGTTGTCATGTCAGGACTCCTGTGTACATGCAGGTGCGAGTGCTTCAGGGAAGGTAGTTGACTGACATTTTGGTTCTTACATCTTCCCTTGACTGGTCACAGTTAGGCTGGTAGGTACAGGTGAGCATCTTCAGAACTCATTATCACTGAGTTCAAAAATCAATGAAGACTTGCTAAAAGAAATAATGGAACAGCCCAGACTAGCAGTCTTTTTCTAAAAAGATGTCAATAAGTTGTTTAAAAAGACCCTTGAGAAAAATTCAGGAGCCATGGGTAACTTGCAGAAGTCTGGTCTGGCCCATTGGGTGGACGGTGGTGCCCGCCAACTGCTGAAGATCAGACTCAGAAGGCGCAGGTCTGAGCAGTTGCATAAATCTGAGGTGCTTGTAGAACATTCAGCATTCAAAGGAAGATGTCAAGTTGGATTCAGGACTGGAGTTTGAGAAAAACCCGGGAAGAATAGAAAATTGGTGAGTCATTAGATAATGGTTGAAGAAAAGGAAGTTAATTAAATCCATCATACATATTTGCTTTCAAAAAACGAGGAGGGAAGAAAAACGTGCATCTTTTCTTTTCCTCTAATCCTCAAAGGTTGTTTATGCATTCCAGCTAGATGCTGTTGAATGACAATCAAAAGCCAATTTTTTTTTTAATTTTCTAACTTTTTACCATGAAGATTTTTGAAAGACTTTTTCAAAATAATCTAGCGTGTGTAAAGATCTCTGAGTGGTATATTCTTAGAGAGTAAATATTTTCTCAAAATCATGCTTGAGAAGGCATACATATTTTAGAAAAATATCTATGAATAGCTACCAAAATTGTAGTTTTAAAATATCTACTCCAGCAGAAATATGCAACAATAGCATATTTACTCAAGGGCATAACGACATTTACAAGTATCCCTAAATGCTTATAATTCCCATTAGATTGCTCATATAAGTATAGTTCTGCTATACTAAAACACACACACACACACACACACACACACACACACACACACACACACACACACAAGCAGTTTGATCATATAGAGACAAGGTAGAGTCAGAAGTTCACAATTCTGACTAACTCCCCTGTCCCCACACTACTGTAACCAGCAACAAATCTTTCCTAGAAACTTAAATGCAACAGAAAAAAACGTCTTCTCTAATACTGTCACTGTTTGGTAGAGGACATGTTCTTTAAAAATTTTTAAAAAGTAAATAAAATAAAAGTTTAAAACAATTTTAAAATCTCCTAAAATAAGATTTTTAGAGATTGTCAGATAAAAAGTGAGAACACTGGTAGATACTTCTCTATGCAATATAATATGATATATTTCCTGGAAAAATGCTGTCGTGTTTGGAAGTTGTTCTAAAATCTAACAGGAGGAAAGTTTAGGATAGTACTGATGCAGAACTTCCCTCACAGGACTCAAGAGTCATTGCTAGTCCAGTCCTGAGGCAGCAGAACAAGGAGAAATAGTTTTGGAAATCCTCCTTTCACTATCCAATGATCACAGGGTTTCATAACTGACCAGTCATGGGCACAAGAAGCAAGCTACATGTTGTTTTGTTCTAATTAGTTTACCAAGAGGAGCTAATTTCACAAGATTTTAAGTTTCACAAAAAATATTCTTTGGGACTTCACTTTCTTGTCAGTTTGGAATTACTACAAAATATTTGGTACGGCCCTACACATTTTCCAAAATAACAGTAAACATGGACATATTTTATTAACTATAACAGACTCTAATAGGCTTAAAGCAGTCAATCACTATCTTCTATTTTCTTCACATCAAAAGGAAGAAACAGAGTTTTCTATATGAATTTGTGTTTTTTCATGGACAAAAATGTTAATAACTTGTAATATTCTCTTTACTGGTTGAAGGATTTTGGCAAGTTCCTGTTAGAAACACAAATTGCAAACAGAGCTAGTCCGAAGAGAGTGGTATAATGAGAGACCTTGTGTGTGTGTGAGAGTTTGTGTGTGTGCGTGCGTGCAAAGGTGCACTCTTGGGAATGCCTGTGTGCACATTCTTGTGCTGGGAGTGATGTGAGAGAGACAGAGTCAAAGGAAAGAAAAGATGGAGGGACAGGGTAGGCACAGAATGTGGTCATTTTCTCCAACACCTCCCCATGGAGAAGACAAAATGGGCCCTTGGGTCTGGAGAAAGATGGCTGTGCTTGCATTTGCAGAGTCTCTTAGTGCTCAAAGCCATAGTGAATGATAACAGGAGTCTGGACTTGATGTTATCCGGCCTGTCTTCTAGCCTCAACTTCTCTGAGTTTCACTAGTGTCATCTATAAAACAAAGGCACAAACATCTGCTTCCTGTGACTGATTTTAGACCTGCAAATGTTTGGTAAAGTGCCGTCCAACTATGAAGCGTTATTATCATATCTTCTTGAACCCAAATTGAAACTGATTCTTAGAGGTTGAAGGGGCACACTCACAAAGTGCTTGTACAAGGCTGGATTGCACAGAGGTGCACCTGCTCTGGCCTTAAAATGAGCTCAAAGAAAGTAGGGTTTTTACCTGGAGGCTACATTTAACTCTTCCTCTTAAAGAGAGAGACAGAGACAGAGAGAACACACTTTGTGTCATTTCTAAGAAACCATAATGGTTCAGTTCTGCATACTTGTGGTCAGCAGGCATCTCAATATACGTCACAAAAACGTCCATTTACTGGACTATGCAGCATCACACAGTCTGAACTTCTGCTCAGAATACACCAGGCCAAAGGGTTTCCATTATCACCGTATGTAGTCTTCAAGTAAAATGCTAAACTGAAGTCACAAGGGACATAAAACTATTTGAACATGGGAGGCACCTAATGTAGCTTGGATCTGCTGTAAGACCAGATTGACCAGAAGACTGAAAATTGAGCAAGACATGATCATAGCTTGGACCAGGTACTAGACTTCAAGATGTGAGTTTCTTCTTGAGTTTTGGGTTCAAGAACTTCTTAGAGAAAAAAAAATCACCAACATAAAACTATCCTATCACTCAGGACATGTGCAGTAACAAAAAGTCTGCCCTGGATTGCTTTTAATAGAAAAAAGAACGAGGCACCATAACTAGAAAAACAAAATCAAGGAC
This sequence comes from Carlito syrichta, assembly GCF_000164805.1. Classification (NCBI taxonomy): domain Eukaryota; kingdom Metazoa; phylum Chordata; class Mammalia; order Primates; family Tarsiidae; genus Carlito; species Carlito syrichta. The sequence goes on from NW_007247427.1 coordinate 401,068, forward strand.
AGGGCTGGTTTAGGGGCAATGTGACCAAAGTTCAAATATTGTGATCAGGTCCCAATGCCCCTATATGTATCCCTTGCCAATGATGTCTTCATATTCAGTAAGCTCTCCCTCCAAGATCACAAGTTCACTTGACAACATTGCTTCACGCTATCTCACTTTCAAATCCAATGAATGAGAGCAGCCAACAAACATATTAACAAGTGCTTGACATCACTAATCATCATAGAATTGAAAATTAAAACTACAATGAGATACCATCTTACACCAGTCAGAATGGTTATTATTAAATAGTCAAAGAACAACACATGTTGGCGTGATTATTGAGAAAAGGGAATGTTCATATACTGTTGGTGAGATTATAAATTAGTTCAACCTCTATGGAAAACATGTACCTCTTTAATGTAATGATTTATTTTCTTTTGGGTCTGTACCTACTAGTGGGACTGCTGGGTTGAATGGTAATTCTATTTTTAGCTGCTTGAGAAATCTCAAAACTGTTTTCCATTCCAAAATAGTAGACACTGAGGACATCAATAATGGGAGAAGTAAAGAGGAGAATTTAGGTTTCAGAAATTACCTATTGGGTAATTACCTATTGGGTATAACGTTCACTATCTGAAGAATGGGTTACCTAAAGCCCAATTCTCACCACTACACAACCTGTCCATGTAACAAACATGTACTTGCACACCCTGAATCTAAAATGAAATAACATTTTATACATATTTTTTTTTTTCTTTTTTTAAGATTAAGAGTATATTTTATAGAAGAACTGGCCAAAATCTCCTTGCTTTGGGTCTGAGTACTTGCTCATTCCTGAGTCATTTACTGATTGTCTTTGGACCGCCTGAGTGTGAGACTCACAGACTCAAGGCTCTTAAAGAATTTAGAAAAAGTCTCCAATTAATCTAGTGTATACAAACACAATGCTTTGCAAATGTAGATGTCAGAACCGTAATAATCTTTTACTTTCTCTACTCCTGACCGTTAGGGCTCACGTACTATCACTGAGGTCAAGTTATCTTTTTTAATTTTATGATACTGAAACTTCACTTACAGATGAATTGTTCAGAACTGGAAAGGAAGTCATTATGAAGTGCCTCACAAAATAGATGTAAATATTTCATTTATTTGCCTAGAAACATATATCTCAGGCTCATTTTTTATATTTGTCTTAACATTTGATCCTCAAATATCTTCCCATTAAGTCAGCATTAAAAGTCAACAAAATAATTAAGCCTTCATCTGTTTATTGAAACAAATTTCAAAATTTACTCTCCCATTTCAAACTAAATCTCTAGCGGTCTACTTGGGAACATTGATTAAATGTACACTCTGGAAGACAAAAATAAATTAGCTGGTGTACACACAGTTAAGAGTCAAAATGTAGGAAATATTTCCAAAGCAAGTAATTACTTACAATAATGCCTGTTTTCCTAAATATTTATATAATTGGTAATTGATGGATTATTTGTATACCTTACTTTTTGCTACATAATATTTTTGAGGTAGTCAGTTTTTGCTTTTTTTCGAATTCCTGTATTTTTATGTTTATCTGAACTAGTTATTTTTTTAATTGAATTATGTAGTAAGACCCAAATGATAAATTAGAAAATAGAAGGGGGTGTGAATGTTTAAAATTCTGCAAATTTCTAGCATTAGGCCTTTTTAAAATTCTCCAAACAGTTCTTCAAGTACCATTCTACATAAAAGAATCACAAATCTCTATTTAAATTTAGCTTCAGATCAAAAGCAGTGTCTCATGCTGTAATCCCAGCACTTTGGGAGGCTGAGGTGGGCACATTACTGGAACCCAAGAGTTCGAGACCAGCCTGGGCAACATAGTAAAGCTTTGTCTCTACCAAAAAATTCAAAAATTAGCCAGGGGTGGTGACCCATGTCTGTAGTCTCAGCTACTAGGTTTGCTGACTTGGAAGGATCACCAGAGCCCAGGAGGTCAAGGTTGCCATGAGCTGTGATTGTTGTGATCATGCCACTGCACTCCAGTCTGGGCAACAGAGGGAGACCCCTGACTCAAAAAAAATTAAATAAATTTAACTTCAGTTTTATTTCCTTTCCAAGTGAATTCTAAACTCCTCCTCCTGGATATGTTATTTGAACCTCACACACAAGTACACATATGAACTTAACTCATCCTATTTTACACAGGTAGGTTCTTTCTCCTAACATCATGATCTCTGGTATTGATACCTCACTCTGCCAAGTAGCTGGACTCCATCTGTCCTTGACTTCCTTTAGGCTGCCAAATCCAAAGAAAATGCTTCTAAAATACGTTTTAAGTGTTTTATCTGGCAATCTGTAGAAAGATAAAATGTTGACTGCAACATGACATTTTTACTATGTGAGACCTATAAATATTTGGCAATACTATTTACTTTGGAGAATGTGTAGCTATCTTTCTATAGGAATATGAATTTAGTAATATGCTTGACTATCTGAATCTATTAAATAGACTAGAAAATTAAAGCATTTCCTGGGCATTCATTTTGTTTGTTTTTGTTTTGAGTCAGGGTCTCACTCTGTCACCCAGGATGGAGTGGAGTACAGTGGCAGTGGCATAATCATGGTTCACTGCAGCTTCAAACTCCTGGGCTCAAACAATTCCCCACCTCAAGCTAACTTTTTATTTTCTGTAGAACAAGCTCTGACTATGTTGCCCAGTAATCCTTCTGCCTCAGTCTCCCAAATTGCTGGGATTACTGGTATGAGCCACCATGCCTGGCTCAATCTTTTTTGCATTTTTAATCAGAAATATCTATAAGACTTTATTTTAATGTCATATTTGTACCTTATGAGTGCATCTTCTAATGGCAATATTTGTTAATTTTGCATTTTATAGGAACCCAGCTGACAAGTCCTTATTAAATATAACACAGCATATTTGATATTATCATATAAATATAAAATATCATATTCAATATTGTATTACCAAAGAGAACAAGAATTTGTAACATGACTTTCTTGATATGCATGTTAAAATTAATGAGAAATAAATTCCCCAAGATGCCTTTGAGGTTTGATGATTTGAGAAAATTATAAAAGTATCAAAAATCCTTCTATTTAAACATTAATATTTTACTAAAGTTCTGAGGGCAAGTTTCTGCAAGTTAAGTAATGCAGCACAATTATAACTCCCTTGTAATTTAACCTGGTTAGATTCTAAAATGTAATGGCATGAGAGCAAAATTAATATGTTTTTCTTTTAATCTGAAGAAATCCCTAAGATATATGAAATAGATGGGGAAGAAAGAGCAGTCACATCGCTGGAATGAGCTCCTGTCATCTCCTATTGTCTCCTCTTTTGTTCCACTTAAAAGCGCTTATTCAGCCCCAACACCCTCCAGGAATTGGACTAGAAATGGGGGAAAACAGGTGAGGTGGTTGAGACTGTCTTCATACAACTTGGATGTGTCCCTGCAATTTTTTCATCATTCTCCAGCATGCCATAATAATATAATTTTCCTTTCCCCTCTCTACCATAAGGAATAATCCTTTGAAGTATGCACAAGTCAGGAGAGGAAATGGTCCCGTGGAAGAGAAATGAACATTGAAGGAAGATCACAAGAACTTCTTAGAGGAAAAGGGTGTTTGGTTGTAGAATGTGATTAGATATATACAATCTTTTTTTGAGCTTGTTTCTTAATAAATGATTTTTCTGAAATGCACTAAAAATCAGTTTACTCAACCGACAGATTGGAACTGAACACTTATCATGTGTTGCGAACTTATCCTCTGGGGATGCAGCAAGAACAAAAGAGACAAAGTCCATTCCCTTGTGCAGCTTATATTCTAGTGGAGGAAAACAAACAATGAAAAAATAAAATACATCCACTTGTAGCATGACAGAGCGTGAAAATGCTACAGAGAATAATAAAACAGGGTGAAGAAGTACTAGAGAGAAGGGGGTGAAGCTTACTTGCCTATATAGGATGTTTAAGAAAAACCTCGCTAAGAAGATATGTGAGCAGAGATCTGAAGGAAGTGAGGCATGTGACTATCTAGGGGAAAATGACAAGCAAATGCAAAAGCCCTAGGTGGGAGAAGGCGTGTTATGACTGAGCCACAGCATGGAGGCCATTATGACTGGAGGACGGTGCAGTGGGGTGGGGGAAGGTCAGGAGAATCAGCCAGGAGCTGAATGAGAATTGGCTTGTCATTTGATTGATTGTCCAAGGTGTGTGTGTGTGTGTGTGTGTGTGTGTGTGTGTGTATGTGCGCGCGTGCGCTCGCTCACGCATGCTTGGGTGTGCATATTGATAGATCTACATCTATGTCATATACCCATATATTTTAGTAACTTATTTGAAGCCTCAGTTTTTACATTTATTTACCTGTTAGAGTAAACCACAGATATATAGTTTTTATATATCTGTGTTTAAAATATTGAACAAATTCAGTGCTTAAGTGCTTAATATCAATTATATATTTTTAAATGTTATATAATATTTAAACTTAGTTTTATTTTTAAATATATAATATCAAAATCTATTTATTTGAATTTCGATAGTCTAAATTTTAATTATATCTTATTACATTATATATTGTATATAAAATATTGCATTATTATATATTATAATATAAATATATAATTATATGTAATACATAATTAAAAGCTAAAATGGAGAATTTGAATATAGAGAGCTTAATAATGCATATTATGTATTATTAACAGAAAATATTAATTTTAATTAATCTATCTTTTAAAAGATATAAACTATATCAAGGCTACTTAAACCAGTACAGTACAAAATGGATAGCACCAAACTAATAGCGCAAAGTTAAGGGTGGGAAAAGATGGCTGACTGAAGACATAGCAAGACTGTATCTTTCAGCAAAACAGAAACCAAAAAACTAACAGGGAGGAGTGGACTTGGAGTTTTGAAAGTTGACCTGAAAACTCAAGCCAAGGTCTATCAGATGGTCTTCTGGGGATGTGGAGGGCAAACAGTTCCAAGCCTCCAACACCTTAGAAGCAGCCCAGAATTGGTGAACAAAATTTACAGATTTCCTTCTCTATATACCTCATGCAAGTCTCTGCTGTCTCTGTTATTGAAGAAACAGCCCAGGTCCTCCCTGTTGCACCCCTCCTGCACCAGTAAGTGGCAGAGAGCTGCCCTAAATAAAGATAGAGGCACTGGCAGGAGACATGTGGAGCCTGGGGAACCCCAGTTGCCAGAAGTCCCCTCACAGCTGAGCCACTCCAAGGAAAGACTCAGCAGAAAGCACTCTGCCAGGGTGGTATGTGTTGTGTAGAGGGTCCCGCTCCCCTCCTCAGCATACAGCAGGGGTGAAACAATCACTTTGGGGATGGTTTTCCTATGCTTGCAGCCATTGGCCCCAGGTCAAGGTCGTAAATGCAGCTTGCCCTTTGGCACCTCCATTGTTGCCATAGCCCCTCCCACTGATCAATCCAGAATCTAAGAGGTGGAGCATCTCTATACCTCTACAGGATGGTGGAAGGGGTAACCCTGCCCACTTGTGTACTGAAGTAAAATAGCAAACCCCCACCACTTCGCTTCTATCAGATAGGAATAGGCCACTCCACACACTGAAGACTCCACACATCTAAGTCAGAGTAGAGCCAAGGGGCCCCACCTGGCCACCTGCCAATCCTGTGGACAAGACACAAGTTCTGGAGAGGAGTCCACAGTAGCTCCAAGCAGTGCCCCATCACTTGTGCAGGAGAGAAGGAAAAGTCTCTGAAATGGGAAGGTCTTGCTAAGTTCCCACCAGCTTGCACTGGTGAAGCAGTTCCAAAAGATTTCTCTCTAGTTCACCACCTTTCCTGCCACTATCTCCCCCCACCAGACAGACCAGAAGAGGAAGGGTAGGAAAACAAAATTCAAATGGCTGCCCCAGCAGTAGTAACCATATGTAATTAAAAAATAAAAAGAGAAGAGCCTGCCTTCACAGATGCAATGAAAAAACACCAACAATCCCCAAAGCCTTAATGAGTTGTCACCCACCAAAGGGCTTCCCAAATCCCAAGCATTGGAACCTATCTAGAATGAACTGTTCTTGATGACAGACATAGAATTCAGGCAGTGGATGGCAAAGACACTCAGGGAGATCCAAGAGAAAGTAAATACACAAGTTATTCAGGTCACAAAAACAGTGCAAGAAGTGAAAGCTGAGCTGACCATTATAAGAAAGGACTAATCTAAACTAGAAATGAAGAATTCTTTCCTGGAATTTTAAAACACAATGCAAGTCTTAACAGCAGAATCAGCCAGACAGAGGAAAGAATCTCAGAGCTTGAGGATCAAATTATTGAACTAACCCAGTCTGACAAAAGCAAGGAAAAAGACTGAGAAAGAATGAGCAAAGCTTATTAGTGGTGTGGAATTATGTAAAAAGACCAAATCTATGATTCATCAGTATCTCTAAGAGAGAAGGGGAAACTGACAATACCCTAGAACAAGCCTTCCAGCTATCATTCAAGAAAATTTTCCCTATGGCACTAGACAGATAGTCATGCAGACACAAAAGATTCAGAGAACTCCCACAAAGCATTAAACAAGAAGATTATCCTCAAAATACATAATAATCCATCTCCACAAAAAGAGCATGAAAAAAAAAACTAAAACTAAAATCAGCTAGAGAGAAAGAACAGATAATGTGCCATGAGAGATCCATCAGAATTGCTGCAGACTTCTTGGCAGAAACCTTCCAAGCCAGAAGGGACTGGAATCCCATCCTTAACATTCTTAATGAAAAGCAATTCCAGCCCAGAATTTCCTATCCTGCCAAGCTAAATTTCATTAATGAAGGATAATTAAAATCCTTCCCAGAGATTCAGTCCCTAAGAAAGTATGCTACCTTCAGACCAATCCTTCAGGAGATGCTTAAGAAACTTCTAAGCAAAGAAACAAAAGAATTATTACAACCATTACAAAAGCTTAGGCAAACACAGAGATTACGGACCATACAAATCAACCACAAAACCTAAAAAGCAAAGCAGCCTCTTGGTAGCAATATGACAGGAACAAACCCTCATGTACCAATAACTACCTTAAATGTGAACAGATAGAACATATCACTCAAAAGGCATAAAGTGACAAATTGGATAAAGAAGCATGATCCATCCTTTTGCTGCCTTCAGGAAACCCATCTTATGGCAATTGATATCACAGGCTGAAGGTAAAGGGCTAGAGAAAGATTGTTCAGGCAAATGGAAAAACAAAAAAGAGCAGGAGTAGTTCTTTTATCAGACAAAACAGATTTGAACCAATAACATTTTAAAGGGACACTGAAGGACACTAAATAATGATAAAAGGCTCAATACACCAACAAAAAATATCCACCTACACTATATATGTACCCATACTGGAGCACCCAGATTTATCAAACAATTGTTAATTAGACTAAGAGTAAACATAGACAGTCATACAAGTATAGTCAGAGACTTTAGTACCTGTTAACAGCTTTAGACAGATACTGAGGCAAAAAAAAAAAACCAACTAACAAGGAATTCCAGAACCTTAACTTGACAGTTGACCAGTTGGACTTAATAGACATCTACAGAACATTTCACCTATCAACCACAGAATATATATTCTTCTCATCAGCACATGGAACATAATCCAAGATCAACAGCATGCTCACATATAAATCAAGTGTGAATAAATTTCAAAAGGTCAAAATCTTATCAAACATCTCAGAACACAGTTGAATAAAAATAAATATCACCAACTGGAATTCTACAAAAAACACAAATACATTGAAAGTAAACAACATGCTACTGAATGATTTGAGGTTAACTCAGAAATCAAGGCAGAAATTTTTAGAAATCTTAGAAATAAACAAAAACAAAGACACAACACACCAAAACCTGTGGGATACCATGAAATTGATGCTGAGAGGGGAGTTTATAGTTTTACACATACATATCAAGAAAATAAAGTGATATTAAGTGAACAACTTAACATCACACCTAAGGGAAACGGAAAGACAAGTGAATCCCTGAATTAGTAAAAAAATAGAAATCATTAAAAATGAAATCACAACTAAGTGAAATAGAGACCAAAATATTATACAAACAATGAGACAAAAACCCAGTTCTCTGAAAGGATAAATAAGATTGGCAGACCTCTGGCCTGATTACCAGAGAGAGAGAGAGAGAGAGAGAGAGAGAGAGAGAGAGAGAATTCAAATAAACACAATTAGAAATGAAAAGGTGATGTTACAACTGACCCTGAAAGAATACAACAATCATTAGCGATTTCTATGAACATCTGTATGTGAGTTAACTAGAAAATTTGGAGAAAGTGGAGAATTCTTGGCATCATATAATAACTGAAACCTTCAACAGACCAATAACAATCAAAGAAATTGATTCAGAAATAAGAAACCTTCCCACCAAAAACAGCCTTGGGCCAGATGGTTTTTCAACTGAATTCTACAAGACATACAAAGGAGAGCTAATACCAATCCTACTGAAAGTATTCCATGCAATTGAGAAGGAAGGAATTCTCCCTAGCACATTTTATAAATCCAGTGTCATCCTGATATCCCAAAATGGCAAAGACCCAACAAGAAAAGAAAACCACAAGTCCATTTTCCTGATAAATAGATGCAAAAATTTTCAACAAGATTCTAACAAACCACATCCAACAGTACATTTCAAGGATCTTCCATCATGACTGGGTGGACTGCATTCCTGGGATGCAAGGCTAGTTCAACATATACAAATCAATAAAAAAAAATCTAGCACCTACAGAGGTGTAAAACCAATAACCACATAATTATCTCAGTCATAGAAAAAGCATTAAAAAAAATCCAACATCCCATCTTGATAAAATCTCTTGAACATCTAGGCATCAAAATAACAGTCTTAAATATAATAATAGCCATCTATGACAAATCTGCAGCCAACATCATACTTGACGGACAAAAGCTGGAAGCATTTTGCCCAAGAACTGGAAGAAGACCAGGATACCCACTCTCACCCCTTCTATTTAACATAGTACTGAACTCCTAGAGGATTCAGGTAGGAAAGAAAAAATTAGGAGTATCCAAATAGGAAAAGATGAAGTTAAATTATTCCTCTTTGCAGATGGTATGATTCTATACCAAGAAAACCCTAGAGTCTGCCAAAAACCTCCTCACACTGATAAATGATTTTGGTAAAGTTTCTGGGTACAAAACCAATGCACAAAAGATAGTTGCATTTCTATTCACCAATAACAAGCAGACTGAGAGCCAAATAAAAAACACAACCCTACTCACAATAGCCACAAAAATAAAATAAAATGCCTCAACATCCACCTACCCAAAGAGTAAAAGGCCTTTACAATGAGAACTACAAAACATTGCACTAGGAAATCAAGGATTACACAAATAAATAAAAGAACATCCCATGCTCATAGATTGGAAGAATTAATATCATCAACATGTCCATTCCACCCAAGGCAATCTACAGATTCAATACAATCACTATCAGATTACCAGCATTATTTTTCAAAGACCTAGAAAAAACAATACAGAAATTCATAAGGAAGCCAAAATGAGCCTGCATAGCTAAAACAATCTTCAGCAAAAATAACAAACCTGGAGGCAAACGTCTAGATTTCAAACATCTAGATTTTAAACTTTACTGCAAGTATATAGTAACCAAGACAACATAGTATTGGTATAAAAATAAACAAAAAAACCCAAAAACAAAAAACAGTAGAAAAGGATAGAAAATCTGGAAATAAAACCATAGACCTTCAACCAACTCATCTTTAACAAGGTGATAACAAAAAAACATTGAGGAGAGAAAACCCTGTTTAGCAAATTGTGCTGGGAAAACCAGCTAACCACAGGCAGAAGAATGAAACCAGACCCCTATCTATCACCATATACAAAAATTAACTCAAAATGAATCAAGGACTTAAATGTGAAACCTCAAACTATAAGAATCTTAGAAGAATAGGGAACGCCCTCCTAGACATCAGAGTAGTTCATAAAGTCATAGCCAATTCCTTAATAGCAAATGAAGCAAAATCTATAATTGACAGGTGGGACCTAATCAAACTCCAAAGTTTTTGCACAGCAAAAGATATCATAAAAAGAGTAAAGAGACAACCCACAGAATGGGAAAATATATTTGCAAGCTTTGCATCCAACAAAGGCCTAGCATCCAGGATCTACAAGGGACTCAAACAAATTGACAGGGAAAAAAACAACAACAAATAACCCCATTAAAAAGTTGACAAAGGACATGAACAGATACTTCTCAAAGAAAGACACTCAAGTGGCCAACAAACATATGAAAAAATAGTCAGCCTCATTAAACATCAGAACTACAATCGGATCAAAACTACAGTGAGATACCACCTCACACTGTAAGGATGGTTATCATTAAAAAGTAAAAAAAAAGAAAAAAAAACAAAAAAGCACAATGGGTGTTGGTAAGACTGCAGAGAAAAGGAAACACTTCTACACTACTGGTTGGAATGTAAGTTAGTGCAACCGTTGTGGAAAGCAGTGTGGCATTTCCTCAAAGAACTAAAAAATTGGACTAACATATGATTCAGCAATCCCACTTCTGGAAATATACCCAGAGGAACATAAATTGCTTTACCAGAAAGACACCTGCACATGTATGTTTATAGCATACTATTTGTGACAGCAAAAAACATGGAAGCAACCCAGATGCCCATCAAAAATGGACTGGATAAAGAAAATGTGGTACATATACACAATGGAATGCTACATGACCATAAAGAAGAACAAAATCATGTCCTTTACAGCAACATGGGTGCAGCTGGAGGCCATCATTCTAAGTGAGCTACCACAGAAGCAAACAAAAAAAAACTGAATGCATGTTCTCATAATAAGCAGGCCCTAAACATTGGGTATGTGAGCACAAGTGAGAACAAGTACTAGGTACTACTAAGAAGGGGCGATAAGGGTATACAAACAACCATTGGGTACCATGCTCACTACCCGGGGAAGAGAGGGCTCACTAGAAGCTCAAATCTCACCTGCACTCAACTTACTTATGTAGCAAATCCTCACATGCACTCCATAGCTCTAAGATTAATTAAAGAAAACAACGAAATTTCTATAAAAAAAAAAAAAGTTAAAATAATTCAAGTGACAAGACAATAAAACAAAATAATGCAAAGGTAACAAGCCCTAGGAATTTGCACTCCCACTGCACTTTATGAGGGTTTTTTTTTTCTTTTTATTTCTGTGGTCACTAGAAAGATCAACTTGACATCACACAATAGTCCCCATACACTTAGACATAGCTTGCCCAAAGGTTTCAAAACTTTAAATACAATGGGGGAAATTTGTCGTTGCTTGGCTATCTGTGAGTTTCCATTCTGCAGAGCATACAATGCATGAGTGAGGAAGAACCCTTCTAAAGTATGTCTAAGCAGGAAGTAAGAAAAGAATACAGCACACCTCTGTGCAAATGCCAACCCTTAATGTCTAGATGAATCTTTAAAAAAATTAGTAGAATTGATATAGTCAAGCATCACAATCCATTGTGAATACCTGAGAGTGCAAGGATATGATTCATTTTACTTTCATGCTTTGGCAAATCCCTCAAAGAGGAGTTTGCTAAACCCTCTACTTGTTATGAAAGCAAAACACTAATTGATTAAATTATTTACTTTTAGTCTACTTGTGATAGTTTTCCATAAACTGTCATAAACTCCACTCTCACACATTTTGAAATGTAGGGAAAAATACATCACCAAATAAGACTTGCCTCCTGTAAAAGTCATCTCCAGAATAGCGGAAGACTTTGCTTATAAAATTGTTACAAAATCCCTCTGTAAAACATGGTTGATTGTCCGCCTCAGGACAAAAAACAGAATTGGTCATAGGCATTGATGGCACATAGACCTTTAGACAAATTTCCTGTGCAGTCACATTTTATTTTAGAATCAGGTCTCTTATATCAGACCTATGCCATTATTATCTTTGTTGATAAAAATGTTTTTCTCCTCATTTGTGGCAGTTATGTGAGTACTGAGCAGGTTCTAAGTAATTTAAAAATGCAAAGGTTTATTTAATGAATTAAACACAGTACAAATCCTACATGGTGTCAAACAGTACCCTTGACTGAACCGTTATCTGTTCCACCTGTTCAGAGGCACTGAGAAGTCATCCAAATGTCCGTATTAAGAATACTCTCACACCAGAATATATTGCATTAGAAAGTTTGAAGCGGGTGTTACTGAGTTTATTAATAATTCAACAGACTCATAACACCTTGTGTCAAAGACAGTGGGGCCAGCCTAAGGGGCTGGTTCATGCCTTTATGATGATTACTGTCTGATACTGATGCCAGTTGTACAGAACTGACCAGAAAAAAAAGACATAATCAGTAAACACTAAATAACAGAAGTCTAGAACAGCATTATCACGGCTGAGAGGCTAAGGGAAAAGACCCATGAAGGAAGTGACATCCAAAAACACGTCCAAGAGTGAATGGAAATGAGGTGTGTGGAGAAGTCTGGAGATGTGAGTACAGAAGAACAGACATAAGGGCTGGTAAAGAAATTGCATGCTGTCATGGCCAGTGGATCATTATGTGGCATGTCTTACGGGTGAGGAGCCTGGGAAGGTAGGAAGGGTCTGACTTTGAGGAATCTAAAAGTATGTGCTTAGAGTAAAGACAGAAATCTGAAAGCAGTGGAGTGAAGCTTAGTAAATTTTTGAGCAGGAAAATTGCATGGATTTTATTTATGCATACGATCCATGCAGCCTTATAAATAATGGTCTGCTTATGAGATATTAAAAATCTTTGGACTATCTTGCATTAGTCTCAGGAAAAATAAAAGGGAACAAAATACTAATTTCTAAAAGCATGCAAATAACAACAATGTATATACACCATTCATTAATCCATTCCTTGGGCATCTATTATGCACAGGAAACTGTGTCAAGAATGGTACTAAGCTGGGCTCGGTGGCTCAGCCTGTAATCCCGCGCTTTGGGAGGCTGAGGTGAGTGGATTGCCTGAGCCCGCGGGTTTGAGAGCCGCCTGGGCAACTTGGCGAGACCTCTTCTCTACAGTAAATCAAAAAAATCAGCCAGGCGTGATAGCGCATGCCTGTAATTCCTGCTATTCGGAAGGCTGAGGCAGAAGGATCACCGGAGCCCAGCAGGTCGAGGCTGCAGTGACCGGGAGGCCACTGCACTCCAGTGTGGCGACAGAGTGAGACTCCAACTCAAAAAAAAAAAAGAACGGTACTGTCTGCTTTAAGACCAAGAGGATTATGGGTGATGAGAAGGAGGGTCAGGCTACCCTCCTTTGAGTCATTCTGAACAGCAATAACGATATGTGACCCTGGAAAAAACAGATGAAGCCAAAAGACAGGTAGGTATGCAATTACAAATTATTAAAAGAGTCTAGCAGGGAAAGATTGGCATGCCCTGAGAGATTATCACACAAGGTCTCTACTTCGAGCTGGAGGAGGGGAAAACTTCTGTGAGCAAATGCATTTCATCAGCAGAAAGGGAGAAGTGAAAGTTAGCCTCCAGTGAGGACCCTACTGTGGAAAGGAGATAGACCAGCCAACGTTGAAAATGCTGCAGATTAAGTGTACGGAATTCACCACCAAATTAGAAAGCCAAAAGTTAATTTCTGAGTGCAGAAGAGAACAAAGATACAGGGAGGAAATAATTAGTATTAGATGCGTAAAGGCCATGAGGTGACGAGGGTGAAGGGCAGGTGAGAGCCACGGCTGGCTGGTCTTCAGAACCTTGAGAGATTTCACAAAAGGAGAGGGAGAGACATCAGCATCTCTCCTGAGCGATTTTATAGGAAACTAGAGTATATTTTATCGATAGGACCAGGGAGAGGGCAGATGAAAAAACAAAGACATGGAAGTGATAAGAATGTTTAGCATTTAGGTGAAGTGTTCCTGACAGTTAATATGTGTGCAGCTTTTGTGAGTGGTAGTCTCATTTTAGCATGAGGATACTGAGGCTCTGAGCATTTAAGTAATTCTGAACAGCAAATGAACAATATCATTTGATCAGCAGATTTAACTTACTGCTAGATCTTTGAGAAAATGGGATATTTACCCTTAAATATGTTTCTTAATCATTCATCAAAAGGGAAAAAAAAATCTCTGTATTACTTGAGCTCTAGAAAAGAGTAGAGGTTCATTTAGGCCTCTGAGAGCAGTTGTGTTCATTTAGGCCTCTGAGAGCCGCCCTGAGTCAGTAGTATGTCAGTGCCATGCCTGGGAAACTGCTGATACCTAATTGTCCCTGGCCTATCTCCTACAGTCTGTAAGAAAGTATCAAATGTGCCCCTAATTGCAGAGAGGCCCTGCATCCTGTCCACGAGAATGTATGCGTGTGAAAGTCCAATTGATTTGGAAGACAGAGAAACTTGTTGTCTTTTTGTGACCACATGCTAATGCTTCCTCCTAAAACAGTCAATCTTAGAAAGCATGTTATATTCCCCTTTGCTGAAAATATAGTCACAAGGGACGCACTTGCTTTTTGAAATTAGAGGTTATATTGAAATTCCTGCTCAGCACCCTCTTCATACCATTTGAGTATATTTCTTGGAAATAGAGAAGCATTTAAAATATAGGCGGGCATTGTGGAAATATCTCCAATAGTGTACTGTGAGTGTGTGGCTATTAGATGATGCCAGGCAAAGCTGTATATAGGGAAGGAGGGAGAAAACGTTAGAGGGACATTTCTCTGTGTGGATGTTTTCTCTCTGAAGCATCCAAAACAAGACATTCTGTAGAATTTATGGAAAATGCCTGCCTTCAGAGAAACACTCCCCCACCCTCAACTTTCACTATCCTCCACCTCAACCTGGCTCTTGTTCACTGGAGGAAAAGAGAAATCTACTGAGGTTACTGGTCTTTCCAGCCATTTATGCTGTTATTCTGTATTATTCAAAAATAAAGCCCAATATGTGTCCCTATAAGATTGCCAAGGTCACGCCAAAGAATGCATAGCATAATGCATGTCCAGGGTCCACTCTTGAGAAGCCCCCAAAATACTTGCAAATAGTGCAAATGGGTGAATTGATTGAGCAGCTGTGACCTGGAAGGAACACCAGGGAGGGAGGTATCGTTTCTCTGTAACCTGGTCTGCAGTTTTACACAGACCCTTTGTCTTGTGTTTGAGTTGGGCCCATGGTTTATAGCAGGATTTTAAATAAGAAAAAATCTTTTGTTTTTTGTAGCTGTAAAATTATGTTCAATAGTACCTGCCATTGTAGTTAACTGTGTTCTTCACTTGTCATTCAATTAATATCTAATCCTCTAAGTGCAAAACTGTGGAGCAGTAAAGGGGGTAATTCAACAAAAACAATGGAAAATAACTTGAGGAACAGCAGGTCAAGTGCTCAACATAAAAATGCATATCAAATATGAGATTTTGCAAAAGGTAAATTAATTTGCACGCCCTGAAAATTCCATTTTGCAATGAGACATTAATTTCTACCTCAAGAGAAAGGTTTTCAAGAAAATGAAATTTAAAAATACTGCTTATTGTATCTGTTCTTTTTTTTTCTCTCTGTCTTTTTCTCCTTTTCACTTTCCACTTCTGAAAAACACAAGAAAAACAATCAGCATAGGCTTCCGGCAGCACAGCAAGAGAAATGTGAGATTGGCCCTTAAGGGAATTTTTATTCTCAAGTGGATGTAAATGTATTCATCAATTCAAAGAAATGCATAGTGTGTTATATACACAATACATTAATAAATAGCCATGCATTAAAAAATAATGAGGTTTTCCACAAAACAACATCCTGTGGTGTGTAGGGTCATAAAAAAGATACTAAAAGAGGGAGAAAAGATTATGTGTAAAATCTGATTAAAATACAGAAACACCATCATATATGTAAGATGCAATAAATATTTTATTAGTTAACTATAAACAAAAGAACAAATGCAGTAAAATGTAATTAAAAATGTAAAAGTGAAGGATGTGATTTATTTCACTACAATAATATTAATATTACAAATGTATGTAAATGGGTATCAAGATTGTTTTGTAGAAAGAGTGGAAAGCAGCCATTCATTTCTTATAATGAGATTTCATCTCTTTTTTGATTTACATTTGTTTAAATATTTCAAATAGTGAATGAATAATGTTGCTCTTAAACCTTACACAGCTTAGCACATTCTCAAATTTCCATCAGTCCTTGGACGAGATTTGCATGTTGGCAGGCAGTTTCCAGGCAGAACCACTAATTGTGAAAATAGAAGAAAATTGACTGGCAGAAACCAGGAGTATTTTTAGTGCTGTTGGCTGAATGAGTTTGGCTTTGAGTAGTAACCCCTACTAGTGAATGTGCTGGAACCCAAAATAGCATTTTGCAGAAGGTTCCCCAATTAAAACAGGTGACAAGACCAAAACCTAACATTTATCAACTACTATTGGCTTGAAAACTAGTAGAGGTCTAAAATGTTAAGACGATTTGCTCCAAACTTTCTTGCCAGTGCCTCTGATACTGAGCACACAGCCAGAGGTCTTTATGCAGTACCATTGAAACCCAAGCTCACAAGAGGCCCTGAGACTTAAAGTCTACCCTCATATCAGAAACCATCCCTTCCACTGGCCGAACCTCAGTCAACTGAACAATACACACACTCAAGAAGTCTCTTTGACATTTACAGAAAACATGCAGCTCAACATCATCTGAAGCCAGACTACAACGGAGTCTCACCAAATGCCATTTGTTTACTACTTTCTACCATTTCTCATTTGAGTAATTGTTTCACATCTCTCTTGAGGTACACACCTCACAAAATAATAAAACCTCTCTTATTATTATGGCAAAGGGAGAAAGCTGAGCTTGAGAAAGGGCGTGGACTGGTCAGGTTGCTCAGCCAGGATGTAGCAGAAGTGGTTTGAACTCTTGCCTCCTGACGCCTCTCACCCTGAGCTATCCATGTCCTGCCAGTCTGCATTTCATCACATCTCGATGTCTTCTGCAGTTTTCCACTTTCATAAGTGTACCCCGGTTTCAGATCAGTCTGCAGCATTATCTCTGTCTAATTCCCACATTTTCTTTACCATTAGGAATTGTTCTTCACATGCCAGCTCTGAAAGCCCTCATGGTGGTGTATCTGTCCCCATCTCGCCAAAGCCCTCCATCTGTCTGCAGAGTCCAGATATGAGACACCTTTATTTTGCTCTTTCTAGACCCATCTCTAGGACACATCTAAAGCAGTATCATATCTATGGAAGTTTCTATCTCTTTAAATTTAAGTATCCCAGTCCATCACTCTTGTTATGTTATTTTAAAAAAATAAGAGTGATAATCGGCCAGGCGCAGTGACTCATGCATGTAAACCCAGCACTTTGGGAGGGCGAGGCAAGAGGAATGCTTGAGCCTAGGAATTCAAGACTAGTCTGGGCCACATGGCAAGACCTCATCTCCACAATACCAAAAAAAGGAAAAGAAAAAAAAATTAGCCAGGCATGTTGGTGCACACCTGTAGTCCCAGTCACTCAGGAGGCTAAAGCAAAAAGGGTCGCCTGAGTCCTGCAGGTCAAGGCTGCAGTAGCCATGATCGTGCCACTGCACATCCCAGCCTCAGTGATGGAGTGAGACTCTTTCTCAAAAAGATCATGAAGTCCTCCTTCTCCATGAAGTTTTTATGAGCAAGTCTTGCTTCTCTGATCTATTGAAGTATAAGTCAAGAATACTTTAGCTAAATAGGTTGAAGAAAATTTAGGTACAACATCTTACACCAATATAAATATATTTCTCCCATAGCACAACATTCAAAAGTAGAATGTTCTTGGGTTTTGCTCCTTCAGTTTACAGATGCAAGGAGCCATGTCCCTGCTTTTCTCTTGTCCTCCTCTCATGGTCATAAAGAGGCTGCTGCAGCCCAGCCATCACCACAAGACAAGGAGCTGGAAGAAAGCAAAATGTCAGGGCTTTTATGAGAAGAACAAAAGAACATCATGTTTCCCCCTTTTATCATGGGCCTGATACTAATTGGAGATTGGCTAGAAAGAAGTTGTGTTTCCTTTCTATGCAAACACTGTACCAGATGTTTATCTTCTCACACAGTCAACAAACAAAGGTTAATTGAGAGGCTTTTATGTGTAAGGCATTATGTTCATCTTATGGAAGGTACAGAAATAAACCAAACACAGAACTACTCTCAGCAGATTTAGCCTGTTAACAAATATAACATATATGATACCTGCCTTTGACTACCTTAGAATCTAGATAGGGAAGCACAGCATTAACAGATGAGAAAAAATGAAGAGTGCTCTAAAACTAGTAAACAACATAGACTGTTGCAAATATGTGCAGATCTAACACAGTATAAAATATAGGCAAGGGGAAATTATATCAGTAGAGTCAGCTGTATTAGAATATTTGATATGAGAAGTAATTGGGAAGTCATATTTAAAGGGTAAGAAAAGAACATGAATTGGTTGAGAACAGTCATTTCCAAAATGTTTTGTTAGGTAAACCTATCAACAAAAACTCTTTGAGCATTTAGCCTCAATAGGTGTGTTGAAAAGTTATTTGTAAGTTATATACATACAGCATTGTACCAATGTAGTATATGGATAACAACACACACACACAATTGAGCATTTTAATGGATGAGATTCCAACAAGTCTCTTCGTGAGATATGTATCAATTACAAAGTATAAAATAGTAAGTTTACAATGAAGAAGGCCAGCAGACTGCACCTTAAACAAATGCTCAAGGCTAACATTAGCACTAGTGAGCTGTATCAATATCATGTGTCTTCTGATAAGATGCATTGAGAAGCAGGCAATACTACTTCTGTCATATTCTTGCTTAAAGTGCATACCCTGAATTTAATCATAAGAAAGCATCACACAGACTGAAATTAAGAAACACTCTGCAAAATACCTGGCCAGTATGATTTTAAACTGTCAAGATCATGAGAGATAAAGACAGAGCACTATCTTTCCCAGATTGGAGAAAAATTTAGAGACGTGACAACAAAATGTAATGTGAAATCCTGGACTGGATCCTGGGCCAGAAAAAGGACACCAGTGGGACCATTTGAAACATTTGAATATGTTCTTGAGATGAGTTCATGGTATTGTATCAATGTAAATTTCCTGGCCCAGATGCCTGTACTAATGGTTATGTGATGTGTTAATACTTGGAGAAGCTGGGTAGAGAGTATACAACAATTTTTGATACTGTTTTTACAACTTTTTTTTTTAAAGGAGATCTTTAAGATGTGGGAATAGAAGTTCTTGGCAATGTGCTCTTTCCTTTACCCAATGGGTTGTCTTGCTTAAATTCTGGTCTGGAGTGTTTGTTAAATTCAGATCTGGAAGCCTGATAAAGCCAGAGATGGAAGCCAGCCATGATTTGTGTCAGAAACTCTCTTAAATCGATGTAACCTTTCTGGTCAGTGATTTTATTACATGTTCCTATTTTTAAAAAAAAATGCTCTTTGATTATTTGACTAAGAAATTCCACTTCTAGATATTTAACTGAAATTCATAATCAGAAATTTTTATTGAGGGATTCTTGGTAAAAACTAAATAATTGAAACAAAATTTAACTGTCCAACAGTGAGAGAGAGAGAGTTAAATTTATAATATATTCACCCAATGGTGTACTTTGTAGTCACTATACTTACATATTCCAAATTATTTAGTAGTATAGCAGAATACTTAAAATCTTAAGTGGAACAAACCCTATAAAGTTACACATACAGTTTTATTCCAATTTTAAGTGTAGACTATGTATATAAATGTACCAAACTATTTATCGTTGTGTTGTAATATGTAAAATTTATTTTTCTTTGTTTCTGTTTGATTTTCCTAATTTTAATAGTACCTATTGTCTTTAAAATGCAAAAAAAAAAAGCGGGGGGGACTCACAAAAGTAGAAAATGGGCCATTATCTGTGTTTGGGGTTTCAAAAAAAATATTCTGGGTAGGATGTCATCCAGCGAAAAATGCTGAGTGGTCTAATTAGCCTACTCCAGGCAAGGCTAGGGTGAGGTATATATTAGTTTAATACCTTTGAATCTTCAAGAAAGCAAGGCTTGCTTTAAAGAGGGTAGGAGAGAGCACACACAGAGAGGAGATTTGGTAAGCCTTATCCTCAGGAACAAAAGAGTTGAGAGAAATTGATTAGTATCCTGATCTCTTGCAGCATCTAGTACAAAAGTAAGACAAGATCAGTACACATACATTGTGTAAGCCTTGGTAACCTTGCTCTCTGTCTCATGATTTTTGTTATCCTTTGTAAGTACCTCACAGTGATTAGCAACAAAAAGTCTAAAAACACAAATGGTCGATGTGCCTGTCTTCAATATCAGAAAGGGAACTGAGCTGGGGAGACTTCGTCTTTCCCCACACCACTAGGTTGAGGTTGGATGGATTTGGGGTTGTTTCCAGCTCAGGACCCTTAAAATAAAACTGCTCTGAACTTTTACATGCAAGTCTTTGTGTAGATACATGCTTTCATTTCTCTTGGGTAAATATCTAGGGGTGGGATGGCTGGATCATATGGTAAATCTCTATTTTGTTTATCTTTTTAAGAAACAGCCAAACTGTTTTGCAACAGCCAAACTGTTTAGTACTCTCCCACCGGCAATGTGTGAGTGCTCTGAATCCACAACATGCTGGCCAATGCATTTTATTCTCTTTTTGATTATAAGCATCCCTATGGGTGAGAAGTGATATCCCATGGTGGTTTTAATTTGCATTTCTCTAATGACTAATGAGGTTCATGTGTTCTTTATTGTGCTTTTTTTTTAAGTTTTACTATCTATGTCTATGAGGAATTTAGAATTAATCTTACATGTGGTACATATGTGTGCCACAAAGTATGGCTTGGGATTTTTTGTGTATAGACATCCAGTTGTTTCAGCACCCTTTGTTGAAAAAGCTATCCTACCACCATTGAATTGCCTTTGCACAAGGTATACCTAAAATACCTTGTTTTGAAACTTACAACAAATCTAGAACTTTACCTTAATAGAAAACAAGTTATTGACTATGAAGGACTTTATCTAATTTACCTTTGAAATAGCTTGGATTCTAATATATAGACAAACAAATAACGAGATTGGACCAAGAAGAGAATATTGCAGTAGGTATGAAGCCAACAGAGAGGTTTCAGATATGAAAATTAGTGTCTTGAGACATGTAGATATATCAATGGATGGTTCTTCTCAACTATAGTTTCATTGAAAAAGCTCTAAAGAAGCTATAAGGAAAGAAAAAGATAGCAAAAAAGGAAGAGTGATGAGGTGCACACACTCAGGATAAAGCACAGCAGGAGTCTGCACATCAGGGAAGGAAGGAAAGAAGGAAGGAAGGAGGGAAAAGAGAGAGCGATTGAGGGAGGGAGGGGAGGTTGAGGGAAAAGGAAAAAAGCTAAAAAAGAAACCAAAAATCTTAACTCTCTGTACCACTCCCATTGTTTTGAATAACTATCTATTATTATTTTCAGTGTGTTTTATGTAAATAATTAGCAAATGACCCTTACAATCAAAGCATTCACTTTGAGATGAAAGAAAAATATGGGAGTTTTTTATCCTGGTCCATAGGCAGAATGCATCAGGTGCAGTATATTGTGACTGACGTAGAGGAGAGTGAGGAAATCCCTGAATACTCGAACTGGAAAGTTATTTCCCATAACTTTTCTGTGCAGCATGCTAGTTTCCGGGGTGGATAAACAAGGCAGATACACATCAAAGTCCGATATCATAGAGACTCCGATAAATACTGAATAATTTAGAAAAAGGGACAGTTAATTGTGCCAGAAGGATCTCATAAAGACTTCTTAGGAGTGTCATTTGAGCTGGAGAGTAAGGGAAGAGAAGGATTTCAATAGATGCCTAAAGAGCAAGGCATCTATTGTACCTTGTGGGTAGACTGTGAGACTAGATCATGTCTCCTCCTGGGTACATCTCCAGTACTATCAACACCTCTATCCAGTAATAGTCATTTAATATCTTCATTCCGTTACCATGGTAGATGTATTTGGTTAAATCTTCCTTACTACATAGGTGCAGGATCTGAGTTTGCACAGTAACCATTTGGCAATGCAACTCATCTAAGAGTTATTTGTTTATCAAACGTTGACAATTCTCAGTGAGATGATCCTTTCAATGACACTCTCAACTTCATTTCACATGAAGTAGGAAGTTGGGTTGCTTCTTACCTTATTGTTTATATGTTTTAAGGAATGTCTGAATAAAAGTAGTGGAAAGTCAGCCTCACTTTTCCTTATTGACTCAAGGGAGATCAAGGAACAAGTTCAATAAAGCTCCCTGGTCTTTTGTTATAGACAACTTCTAAGAGAGCTGAGGCTGGAAAATTTAACAGTTGATATTCAAGGTTGGCCTATAGCATTTAGATGTCCCAAACAAGCCAGAATTTCCTAGGAGAGCAGATAAAGAGGTGGCTTATCATCCTGTTATCAAACTGAACTTTTAAATGTCTGTTACATATATGTGGATACATTTTACATGTCTGTTACATACATGTGGATACATTTAAATGTCAGATTAATCAAACCAGTAACAAATTTAGATGACAAAGACTAGGGGAGCTGAAGACAGATTTAGGTATGAAAAAGTAGATTAAAGCAATGAAAGATCATGACTAATGTTTGATTTGAAAAATATTTAGAAATCTAACATAGCTGGCCACAGTGGCTCATACCTATAATCCCAGTATTTATGGTGGTAGAGGTAGCAGGATCACTTGAGGCCAGAAGTTTGAGACCAGCCTGGGTAACAGCCTGAGCAAGACCTCATCACTACAAAATTTTAAAAAACATTAACCAAGTGTGGTGGCATGCCTGTAGTCCCAGCTATTTGATAGGCTGAGGCAGCAGGATCACTTGAGCCCAGGAGTTGGAAGCTGCGGTGTTTCATGATCATGCCACTGCATTCCAGCCTGGGCAGCAGAGTGAGACCTTGTCGCAAAAAAAGAACCAAAAACAAAGAAATGCAATTTAATTTTTTCTTATTTCAATAAAGATTACAAAACCCTTTTACTCCCATATTAAGTTTATAATCACTAAAAAAATAACTCTGCAGCAATCCTCTGTGAAAGCACATAAATCATTTCACAGAAAGTTCTCAACTTTCTGTTTGGAGTAAAAAACTAATTTTTCTAGCTTAAAACTCAGTGGCCTGTTAGAAGGTTCTGGCAGTACGACACTTCATTGAGATTTTGAGGGGATATGCCTGAAACAACAAAGAAAATAACTCACATTTCAGAGCACCAATTATAAGTCAGGTATTTTATGTGTCAATCTTGGCTTATTGAATCCTCACCAATACCTTCAAAATAGAGCAATACACTTAGTATATCATTATAGCATTATTATACTATTATTTCATTATTATTATTACTACTTCCAAAAATGTGGTGCACAATCTATTTTTGGTTTTTATTCAGTGTATAAGGAGGAAATTAAGCAAAAATTATTCCCATAAAATGACTTAAATCACATCTTAAAGTACAGAAATCCACTTAGGAGCTCCACCAAAGCATTTACTATCTCCCTTCCTCTCTCTCTCCTTTTGGCCCAGAGGTTCTTGAAAATCTCTCCCTTTCCTCCCCCCTCCCTCTTCCTCTCCTTCCTTCCTTCCTCCTCCTCTTTTTCCTCTCAATAGGTTGCTTTTGGGTAAGTTAAATGTGCACCTGAAGCGGCCACATTTTCATTTACTGAGCATCTAGTATGTGCCAGGAATGGTGCTCAGTCCTCTGGATGTGTATTATTTTTAATACATAAAAAATTCTGAAAAGTGTGAAACTTTGTTACTATTTAACAGAAGAGGAAACAAGGCTCACTCACAGAGATAAAAAACTTTTGTTAAAGATCCCAAACTTAATGAAGTTCCAACCCCAGTTTTCATGAACACAAAATAATGCTATATCTTCTGTAATACTCCGTGATGCCTTCTAGTCACATTTGTTTGTTGGTTTGGTGAAAAATATTGAATTGAATTCTCTTCACACACTCCAGAATCCTAGATTTCTGCTAAAAAAAAAACAAACAACTTTGTGAAATTTCTTCAGCCCTCAAATAAATAGGACCTGCAATTTGGGTATTCAGTCACTAGGTGGTAGAAGGTGTTCAACCATTACTTTTTGGTCTAAATGTCAATTGCTATACAGTATATGTGCTTGAGACACTCCATTACTTACCAGCAATATATCTTACAAGTTTGTTATCTACTCCAAGCCCTGTCTCCTCTGTGTGAAATGGAATAGTGTTAGTGCTGATTTTATAAATTGGTTCTCAGAATTAAATAAAATAATGAGACACAACAGACATTCAATGTGCATTAACCACCTAGAATGTTTTATCTTTTTCCTTAATCCAATATCTTAGATGGTATTTCAGACTATTCTTGAAGCATAAGAGTATACTTCAGCCTTTTCTGGCCCTCCGATGCATCATATCTTGTTTGTGACATCATAAAATCCATACCCTCTGAGTCAACTCTCATATTTTGCTCTCCACATTCCCATTTTAAAACCATATTGTATACACAAATATGATATGTATTTATCATGCTATCAGAACAATATCACATTTATGAAGATTGCTCTGTAGAGAAACTTCTAAAGAAATGCTCGGAATTGCCAGTAAGCATAGAATGTTTACTATATATCTGGTACTGTACCAAGTACTTCGCTCATAATTTTATTTAATCCTCATAACAATCTTATCAAGTTGGTTCGTAATAATAATATTTTTCCCGTTCTTATGCCCATTTTACATATGAGGAGACTGAACTTAGAGGGGATAACTAATTGCACATAGTAAGAGATCAGTTCAGATTTAAATCAGCAGACCAACGGCACACAAAACTCAGGCTGTTAACCATCATATAGCGATTGTCAACCTTAACTGTACATCCTGGGAACTTGGGGACATTTCTTTTTTAAAAAACTTAATTTTATTATAGATCTATAGCGTACAAATCAAGATTAGGTACATAAGTAATATATATGTAGGTGCAGTTTGGGCCTCCAACTGGTCCTCACTTCCTTTTGGAACATTTCTGAAAGCACTAGAACTTCAAGGCTACAGAATTGGAATCCAGGCATCTTCCATCCCACAGGGTTATGTAGACCTGCTTGCAGCCAACAGTGTTTCGGTTTTCTGCCTCCCACTAGGAACAACTAACTTAGAACACAATTTTCCACTTTTCTCACTAATCTTGAAATTGTCTTTTTCTTGAAATAAACTCTAAATTTGCAGGGAGTTGGTCCTTAGTCTTCACATTAACTCATCATCAAAGCACCTCTTGCTACTTATCTGACAGAAAAGAGTCTCACTCCTCTCTCACTGTTAACAAGAGGAAGAACTGCCAGGGAGCAAGATAAAGAAACAGTTTCTGTGGTTTCCTGTCCCCAGTTCTGCTGCATCTTTTTTCTGCTACTCTGTCCTTTTCTATTGGAAAGAAGTAAAAAGGGAGGGAAAAGACTGCCATAATCCCATTGAAATCCTAATGTGGCCAGGCACAGCGTACTTAGAAGACACTAAAATAATTCTACATGTTTCCCTTTAAAAAATGCCAAATTGTCTTTCACCATTCAAATCTCCAGTTGAATAGAGCTTATGTAAATTAATTTGAAGATAACAGTGGTTAAAAATCAGCCAGTGGGTTCAACCAGTTCGCTTTATCAATACTCAGTAGCCTGTACAGTTTCTGCCTTAGAGGGTTATTACACTGCATTTCTCCTTTCAGTAATTCTAAGGATTGAAGGTCTAACTGTCTTTCCACACAATGTCATATGTTCTTTGGCCAATGTTTTTATTTGCCCTGGATTTTCTAATTTCTCCTCTATAAATTTTTTTTTTTTTTTTGCGTTGGAGTCTCACTCGGTCACCCAGACTGGAGTGCAGTGGCCGCTCCCAGCCACCGCAGCCTCGACCTGCTGGGCTCTGGCGATCCTTCCGCCTCAGCCTTCCAAGTAGCCAGAACTACAGGCAAGCGCAACCACGCCTGGCTGATTTTTTGATTTATTGTAGAGATGAGGTCTCGCTGCCCAGGCGGGTCTCGAATCCATGGGCTCAGGCAATCCACTCACCTCAGCCTCCCAAAGGTGCGGGATTACGGGCTGAGCCACCGAGCCCGGCTTCCTCTATAAAATTTAAGGGCATAGTAGGTGGCTTCTAAAATCACATCCAATCCCCAAATACTATAATGTTAACACCCTATTAAAATATTAACAATATTTTAATATAAATATTTCCCCTTCAAGTGCTTGAACTAGGACAGAAGGGAGAGGTGCTGATTTGTCAGGTGTTCTTCGTGGAAAACACATGGTATTTCAGATTATCATGAGCTCAATTAGCAATTGCTGAAAAGGACTACATATTCTAGGATACATCATAAAAAGTATAGTTTGCAGGTTAAAGAGGTGAAAAATCCATTATACTCTTCATTATTCGGATGACAGTTAGATATATATTTTAGTTTTGTCCTGAGTTCCATAGGAAAGACATTGGTAATCTAGAGGGCATCAAAAGAGAGGTAAAAAAGACAAATCCTTCAATCATTACTTATGAGAAACAGCTAAAGAAACTTAGAATGTTTGATTTGAAAAACCAGCACACTGTCTATGGTCATACCACCATGAATGTACCCAATCTTGTCTGAAAAAAATCAGCACACCACGTATATGAATAGTCTCCATGTGAAATTCAATTCATTCAATGATGTTACAGAAAAGCAGGATCAAATACAAGGGTTGAAAATTACAGGAAGACAGTTTTTTTTGAGTTGGCGTCTCACTCTGTCACCCAGACTGGAGTGCAGTGGCTGCTCCCGGTCACCGCAGCCTCGACCTGCTGGGCTCCGGCAATCCTTCCACCTCAGCCTTCCAAGTAGCCGGAATTACAGGCATGCGCTACCACGCCTGGCTGATTTATTTATTTATTGTAGAGATGAGGTCTCACCATGTTGCCCAAGCGGGTCTCAAACCCGCAGCTCAGGCAATCCACTCACCTCAGCCTCCCAAAGGTGCAGGATTACGGGCTGAGCCACCGAGCCCAGCGGGGCAGACAGTTTTTTAAGTATGATTTTTAAAAGAGCATTCTAACAATAAGAGTTATTTAAAAATATAATGGAGGCTGGGTACAGTGGCTCATTCAGTAATCCCAATGCTTTGGGAGGACAAGGTGGGAGGATCACTTGAAGCCAGGAGTCCAAGATCAGACTGGGCAACACAAAAACACCCTATTTCTACCATCTCCACCAAGAAAGAAAGAGAGAGAGAAAGAAAGAAAGAAAGAGAGAGAGAGAGAGA
This sequence comes from Carlito syrichta, assembly GCF_000164805.1. Classification (NCBI taxonomy): domain Eukaryota; kingdom Metazoa; phylum Chordata; class Mammalia; order Primates; family Tarsiidae; genus Carlito; species Carlito syrichta. The sequence continues at coordinate 428,330 of NW_007247427.1, forward strand.
GAGAGAGGGAGGGAAAGGGAGGGAAAGGGAGGGAGGGAGGAAGGAAGGAAGGAAGGAAGAGGAAGGAAGGAAGGAAGAAGGAAGGAAGGAAGGAAGGAAGGAAAGAAAGAAAGAAAGAAAGGGAAAGAAAAAATGAATTAGCTGAGCATGGTGGTGCACATCTGTAGTTCCAGCTACTCTGGAGATTGAGGGGGGAAGATGACTTGAGCCCAAGAGTTCGAGATTACAGTGAGGTATGATTGCACCACTGAACTCCAACCTAGATGACAGAGGGAGATCCTGTCGAGAGAAAGAAAGGGAAGGGAAGGAGGGGAGGGAAGGGCAGGTCAGGGGAGGGGAGGACAGGGAGGGAGACAGAGACAGAGAGAGGAAGGCAGGAAGACGGAAGGAAGGGAGGAAGAAGAAGGAAGGAAGGAAGGAAGGAAGGAAGGAAGGAAGGAAGGAAGGAAGGAAGGAAGGAAGAGAATTTCCTTGAAAAGTAAAGAATTCTATACTGACTATACACAAGCAGAGGTTATATGGCCAGCTACTATGAATTTTTTCACTTGGGTTTCTACATTTGGAACAAAATTAATGGATGTCTGTATTTCATGACAGATTAAGACTTTCTGAAACAGCAAGTGCATTACCTTTCCAACCAGCTTGCAGACAAAGAATAGCTCAATTGTTTTGTTGAGTTGAAGAGAGCAGATGGTAGGCAGAAAAATATCTTTTCCTCTTTGTTCTGAAGGGTTTGTAATTGATATTTCCCAATCTGAAAAGGTAGAGGAAAGCCATACATTTATATCTGGTTCCAAGTGTCTCAAACTATGGCCACAAGGGGAACATCATTGTGCATGTCTTCCATCAGTGATGGTTTTATTCCATGATTACATTTAATGTGGTCTTTACTCTGGCAGTTTTTACATTTTCTCATCAGTGTTCACTGATGTTGAGTTAAATCAATAGAAAGTGATTTTACACTTTTAAATAAAATCAGAACCATTTTTTTCAGGATTTTTTTTTTAATATGAGTACAATTCAGGTTTATGTATACAAATGGTTGTTATACAGGTAAAGTTTGGGCCTCACTTTGGTCCCCACTTCACCTGGTTTGAGATCAGATACCCTTATTGATGAAGTGTGCCCCCCAATCCCCTGGCAGCTCCCATTACTGCCAATCCCCTTATTATAGCATTATGATAATTGTTCAGGGTCTGCTTATGAGTGAGAACATGTGGTACTCAGTTCTTTGTTTCTGTGATAGATCACGCTGTATTAAAGACTCCAAGTCCATCCAAGTTGCTGCAAAGTTATAATTTTCTCCTTCTTTATGACTGCATGATATTCCATCATGTATATGTACCACATTTTTAAATACAGTCCACTTTCAATGGGCAGTACAGTTGGTTTCATGTTTCTGCTATTGTGAGTAATGCTGCAATAAACATGCATGTGCAGGTATCTTTTTCATACAGTGGTTTGAGTTTCTCCAGGTATATTGCCAGAAGGGGGACTGAGGGGTAGCATGGAAGGTCAATTTTTAGATCTTTTAGGAATCACCACACGGTTTTCCATAAAAGTTGTACTAGTTTACACTCCCACCAACATTGTAGAAGAGTTCCTTTTTCCCCGCATCCCCTCCAGCATCTGTTGTTTTCTGAGTTATTGATGATGCCATCCTGATGAGAGTTAGGTGGTATCTCAGTCCGGTTTTAATTTCTTTGACGATGAGTGAAGGTGAGCGTTTTTTCATGTATCTGTCGACTGCTCATATGTCTTCTTTTGAAAAGTGTCTGTTCATATCTTTTGCCCACTTTTTTTTTTTTTTGAATTGGAGTCTCATTCTGTCTCCCAGGTGGGAGTACAGTGGAACACTCACGACCACCCCAGCGTCGACTTGCTGGGCTCCAGCGATCCTTCCGCCTCAGTCTTCCAAGTAGCCGGAACTACAGGTGCACACGACCACACCCAACTAATTTTTTTTCTTTATTATAGAGACCAGGTTTCACCAAGTTGCCCCGCTGGTCTCATACCCGCGGGCTCAGGCAATCTACTTGTCTCGGCCTCTCAAAGTACTGGGATTACAGGCTGAGCCACCAAGCCCAGCCTTGCCCACTTGTTAATACAGTTGTTTGTTGTTTTCCTTATGGCATGTTCGAGTTCCTTGTGAATCGTTCTTTGCCTGTTTGTTGTTAGTATATAAGAATGTGACTGTCTTTTACACATTGATTTTGTACCCTGAGATTTTTCGAAGTCCTTTATCTGTGCAAGAAGCTTTTTGACAGATTCTCTTGGATTTTCAAGTTATAGAATCATATCATCAGTCAACAGGAATAACTTGACTTCCTCTTTTTCTATTTCTAGATGTTAGGCCTCTGTCAGATATACAGTTGGCAAATATTTTTGCCCGTTCTGTGGGCTATCTCCCTACTCGCTTGATGGTTTCTTTTGCTACGCAGAAGTTTTTCGGTTTGATGAGATCCCATTTGTCTGTCTATCTTTTATGGCCTGGGCATTTGGAATTTTGATCAGAAATTGGTTACCGGTTCCAAATCCTATCAGGGTATCTCCTTCATTTTCTAAGGTTCTTATAGTTTGAGGTTTTACATTTAGGTCTCTGATCCATTTCGAGTTGCTTTTTGTGTAGGTGAGGGTCTTGTGTTAATCTTCTGCATGTGGTCAGCTAGTTTTCACAGCACAGTTTACTGAATAAGCTCTCTTCCCAGTGGTTGTTAGTGGAGGCTTTGTCGAAGATAACCTGGCTGGGAAATTGAAGTTTTACTTTTGGAATCTCTATTCTGTTCCATTAGTCTATATACCTGTTCCTGTACCAATACCAGGCTGTTTTGATTACGGAAGGCTTATAATAAAGTTTAAAGTCTGGGAGTGCACTGTCTCCCACTTTGTTTCTTTTGCTAATAATTGTTTTGGCTATTCATGGTCACTTACGTTTCCATATGAATTTCTGACTGAGAAGAATGATACTGGTATTTGAATGAGTATTGCATTAAATTTGTAGATTGCCTTGGGTGGGATGGACATCTTACAATGTTAATTCTCCCCATCTATGATCATGGAATATTTTTCCATTTGTTTGTATCATCTTTGATTCTTTGAGCAGAGTTTTGTAGTTTTTGTTGTAAAGGTCTTTCCATTTCTCTGATGAGGAAGATGTCAAAGTATTTTGCCCTTTTTGTTGTTATTGTGTATGGAATTGTACTTTTATTTGGTTCTCTGCTTGTTTGTTGTTGGTATATAATTTTCAAGTTATAGAATCATATCATCAGTCAAGAGGAATAACTTGACTTCCTCTTTTTCTATTTGGATACCTCTGATTTCCTTCTCTTATCTAATTGCTCTAGCTAGGACTTCTAACACTATGTTGAACAGGAGGAGTGAAAGTGGACAGCCTTGTCTTGTTCCGGTTTCCAGGGAAAATGCTTCCAATTTTTGTCCATTTAGAAATATGTTGGCTGTAGGTTTATCACAGATGGCTCTTACTATTACGAGGTATGTTCCTTCTATGCCTAGGTGTTCAAGGGTTTTTATCAAAAAGGGATGCTGGATTTTATTGAAAGCTTTTTCTGTGTCTAATGATGTGATCATGTAATTCTTATCTTTACATCTGTTGATGTATTTAATTGCGTTTACGGTCTTGCGGATGTTGAACCAGCCCTGCATCCAGGGGATGAAGCTTACTTGGTCATGGTGGATGATTTTTGAAATGTGTTGTTGGATCTGATTTACTAGAATCTTGTTGAGAATTTTTGCATCTATGTTCATCAAGACTATTGGCCTGCAGTTCTCTTTCTTTGTTGGATCCTTACCTGTTATGGGTATCAGTGTGATGTTAGCTTCATAAAAGGATTTGGAGAGAGTTCTGTCTTTCTTGACTGCTTAGAATACTTTCAATAGTATTGATGTCAGCTCTTCCTTGTATGTTTTGTAGAATTCCACTGGAAAGCTGGTCCCGTGGTCCAGGACTTTTTTTGTGTGTGTGCGGGTAGTTTTCTTATGATGGAGTCAATTTCCTGGGTTGTTATTGGTTTACTTAGGATCTCAATTTATTTTTGTTTCAGCCTTGGGAGGTTGCGTAATGTCAGAAAGTCTTCCATTTCATTTAGGTTTCGAGTTTGTTTCCACACAGCTGTGCATAGTAATCTCTGATAATTTTTTGTGTTTCTTCAGCGTCCATTGTGATTTGATCTTTTGCATTTCTGATTGTGTTTATTTGGTCTATTTCTCTCTTTTGCTTGGTTAATCTAGCTAGGGGGTCTGACAATCTTGTTTACCCTTTCAAATATTCAGCATTTTGTGTCATTGATTTTTTTCAATGCTATTTTTGTCTTCTACGTTCTGTATTTGGGCTTTTACTTTGGTGTTCTGGATTCTTCTGCTAAAATTAGGATTTTGGTGGTCGTGTCTTTCCAGCTCTCTTAGGTGATCAGTCCGGCTGCTAACTTATGAGCTTTCCATTTTTTTGATGTGTGTTCATAAAGAAAGGAATTCCCTTCTCTGTACTGTGTTCATGGCATCTCAGAGTTTGGGGTAAGATGTGTCTTCATTCTCATTTGTTTCCAGAAACCTTTTCACTTCTGCTTTGATTTCGATGTTGACCCATACATTGTTCCACATCATGCTATTCAGTGTCCATGCATTTGTGGTTTTGGTGTAGCTTTATTGGTGTTGATATTTATTTTTATTCCACTGTGGTCTGAGAAGGTGAATGGCAGTATTTTGATCTTATGAAATTTGTTTATGCTTGATTTATGGCCAAGAATTTAGTCAATTTTGGAGTACATTCCAGGTGGTGATGAGTAAAATGTACATTCCATGACTGTTGAGTGTATTGTTCTGTAGATATCTATTAAATCCATTTGGTCAAATGTCAAGTTGAGGTTTCATATCTCCTTGTTGATATTTTTCCCTCAATTATCTATCTAGGATTGATAGTCGGGTACTTAAGTTCCCAGTTATAATAATAATAAATATCTTTTTTTAGTTTACTTAGAAGCTGTTTTATAAAGGTTGGTGCTCCTATTTTGGGTGCATATATGTTTAGAATAGATATTTCTTGTTGATGGATTGAACGTTTTATCATTAAGTAACCTTCTATATCTTTTTAAATTTTTGATTCTTAAAGAATATTTTGTCTGATATTAAGATCACAACTCCTGCTTTCTTTTGTGTTCCATTTGCCTGAAAATTCATTTTACAACTTCTTACTTTGAGTCTGTGAGTGTCCATTCTGGTGAGGTGAGTCTCCTGGAGACAACATATAGTTGTGTCATGTTTTTTTTATCCAGTTTGCCATTCAATGTCTTTTCAGTGGTGCATTAAGTCCATTCACGTTCAGATTAATTATTGAGATGCGAGGGTTTATCTCTGTCGTGAGGTTCTTACAGGGTCTGTTACTGTTGTTGTTTGTTTTCTTTTGATTTTTTAGGATGATATATGTGTGTGTTTTCAATCTTTTTCCTGCGTTCTTGGGAAGAGTGTGGTTGTTCTTTTTTTTTTTTTTCCATGTTTAATACTTTCTTAAGTGTTTCTTGTAGAGTTGGTCTGGAGGCAGCATAAACTCTTAGGGATTGTATGTCTAGAAGGATTTGAATTTTCTGTTGCTGATGAAGCTTAGCGTAACTGGGTAGGAAATTCTGGGTTGGAATTCTTTTATCTTTGATAACTTTGAAGATTGAACTCCAGTCTCTTCTAGCCTGTAGTGTTTCTGTAGTTAAGACTGCTGCTATTCAAATTATTCTTTGCCAGTAAGTAGTCTGACTTTTCTCTCTTATTGACTTTAAGAGTTTTTCTTTTATACCTACTTTGTGTTACTATGTGTCTAGGAATTGGTCTTCTAATTTGATGTCTAACAGGAGTTCTCTGAATCTCTTGTGTTTGAATGGTCATGTCTCTGATGAGATAAGGGAAGTTTTCTTTTATAATTTCATGGAACATTTGTACCAAGATAGTCTCTGTTTCTCTATCTGTCTCAGGAAGACCAAATTAATTATAGGTTTGGCCTCTTTATATAATCACACATCTCTTGGAGGCTTTGTTCAAACTTTTTAAGCCTCTATTCTCTGTTTTTAACAGTTTACATTAGTTCCATATTTTGGCCCTCAAGCTCTGAGATTCTTTCTTCTGCTTGGTTAGTTCTGTTTTCCATGTTTGCCAGTTTGATATTATTTCCTTTACTGTATTCTTTATTGCTGTCATCTCAGTTATCAACTCCTTCATTCTTTCCTCTTGTCTCTCCTCATTTCTAGTCATTTTCTCTATTAATATTTTGATGTCTGAGTTCGTGCTTTAAGACCAGTCATCCTGGGGGACTCTTCATTGTTTGAGTTCTGAAGTCTCTATTCTCAGGTGCTGTCATCCCAGGAGTCTGTATGGGACCATACTCTTCCTTTGGTTCTTCTTAATTTGTGATGGTTTTTCTCCCCCTTCCCCTTCCTTCTTTAATTCTGTTGCTCAGTGATGGAGGGATAGCTTTCACTTCTGTTTGTTCAATCCCCTATTTTTCCCTATGTAGATCCTCTGGATTTGTTCAATTTTGAAGCCAGACATGGGGGGAGGGCTGTACTTTTTGCAGTTTTGAGGTTTGATTAAGATGTGATGGGGGGATCTGTGGTTCAGAAGCTATCTGCAGATCATAGTTTCTGCTGACAAGTGTGTGGGCCCCCTGAAAGCAAAATGAGATAAGAAAAAGGAAAAGAATGAAAAAGGAAGAAGGAATATGAAAGGAAGATAAAGAGAGAGGAGAAGGAGAAGGAAAACAGACAGGCACACCAACTAATGAATAAACAAAGAAACAAACAGAAACAAAAAAACAAAAAAATCCTGAAAATATACAAACAAACAGAAAACCCTGATGATGCACTTACCCTCAAAAATACCCATACACAGACAGAAAGACTTAAAAACACCAGAAAAAAATAAAAAAAAATAACAAGGACTAAAACATGAACAAAGGAAGAGACAAAAAAGAGCTCCCTCTGTGGCTGTTTCTAGAACTTCGGATTCCTTTCCCAAGCACTACCTTGCTGCTTTTGGCTGCCAATGGGGTATGTATGAGGCAGGCTCCAGTCTCCAGTCCTTCCCCTCTGCTCTCTGCACAGGCTGATCGGGGTCGCTTTTGGCATGGGTAAGACACCCCAGGGACTGCTGTGAGAGGAGGGTGAATCAGATCCAGACTCAACCAACTTGCCTCTGCTGCTTCTGCCACCAAATCCCACACTCAGATCAGATGTGTCCATGCCTGGTCCAGCATGGGGATGGGGCATCTGACTCTCTGTGTCCACTTCTGAAATTTATTCTCTGGGTCAGCAACCGTAGATCCCAGAGGGATGCAGAGATTGCCTCCAAATCTCAGGTTGGAGGCTGAACAGAGCTGGGCAGGCCAACACAGGTTTCTACCCAGTCCCATAACAGAGAAGATGGTGGTGATCCACGTCACCTCATCATGGCTGGCGAGGCTCAGCTCCAGATTTCTTTCTTATTCCCTCTCCATAGCTCCCTGCTAGTGTTTGGCCAACTGCCGTGGGTGATGGCATGGGCCAGGTGCTAGATTCTAAGGAGCAGCTGACCTCTACTGCCTCCTCCCGAGAGACCCCCATATGGCTGATGATCCTGCATGCAGGGGGCTCCGATCTCAGGGCAGTGATGGATTGCAGCCACCTCCAGGGGGTCGCCCTGTGTGCTTGATCCCAAGTCTCCCCACAGACAGACCTTCAGTCACTCAGCTGCACTCTCCCACTTACGCAGACTATCTTTATGGAAACTTGCCCTTGCAGAGACTTTTACACTCACACCGGATCTGGCACCATCTTGCCTGCTGTCCAAAATTGGAATCCTTTAAAAGCAAGAATCAAGCCGGGCTCGGTGGCTCAGCCTGTAATCCCGCGCCTTTGGGAGGTTTAGGAGAGTGGATTGCCTGAGCCTGCGTGTTCGAGACCCGCCTGGGCAGCGAGACCTCATCTCTACAATAAATCAAAAAATCAGCTGGGCGTGGTAGCACGCACCTGTAATTCTGGCTACTCCGAAGGCTGAGGCGGAAGGATCGCCGGAGCCCAGCAGGTCGAGGCTCGGTGGCCGGGAGCCGCCACTGCACTTCAGTCTGGGCGACAGAGTGAGACTCCAACTCAAAAAAAAAAAAAAAAAGCAAGAATCACTTTGCTAAAAAGCTACCTTATAAAGCATATTCTTTAACGTTGTATTTCAAGGACAATCCGTGAGACTGTGGAAAAATAAAGGTCAATTTTAAATTTACACTGAATTAGGAGAAGGTTAAAGCAAATGGCCATCTGCTAAAGAAAAGGATGTTCTCTAATCATTCCTACCAGCCTTTAAGGCATTGAATGCATTATGGCCTCCAGTTAGCCAAAGAATTCCAGATCATATCAAAATCTCTTTTATGTAGTTAAAACATTTTGCTGGCTCTCAAGATTTTACAGGCACTTGCACTCTTACATCAAACCAAGGGCCACCCCAATCGTTATCTGTATCCAGGCAGCTTGGGAACTCACCCATTTGTGAATCATGATTTTTAAGTGACAGAAACAAAAACTGACATGTTTTCAAACATAAATTAAGGATAAAAAATGTTCTTTTCAACAGTTAATAAAGCTAGGAGAGAAAAATGTTTCTCCCTTGTACAGTAAAAGAAATTAAAAAAGATAAATGAAAGCACATGCTAGATTTTCTTGGTTTTGAGCCCCTCAAGGTCAGGAGTTGACAGCAAAGATTAGACCTGTTAGAGAAGAAAGGAAAACTTTATAACCAATTATTTTTTATTTTTATCCTTCCAGGGAGCTATTAACACTGATAAACACTTCAGGTGCTTTGGGTAGAAGTTTAGTCCAGACAAAAACAATTCCAACCAAGAAGGAGAAAATAAAAATTCTATTTTTTAAAACATATTGGCACTGAATCCCAGTTAAAGTTTCATTAGGAAAGTCATTTTAATTAACTCAAATAACTAATAAGATACCTTTATCATGTCTGTTTTCCACCAACAAACTGAATAGGAGGGTTGTCTCAGCATCTCAACCTATTTTCAGGCCCTCACACATGAGTATCTTTTGTCCCTCCCTTGAAGCCTGTTTGCAGCATGGAACCTGGTGACTTATACCAAAGACATATGTAATAATACCAGATCATATAAAAAAAATCCCTTTCAAGAAATTGAAAACCGCTTTGACTGTTCTCAAGATGTTGGGTGTCCACCCTCCCAGGGACACGTGCATTTTAACAGATTGGGGATCTTAATTCTCAGGCTCTTTTGTAGCATTCTGGAGTCATCCTGAGGGAGATAAATAATCATCTTTAGAAAAGAGTCTTCCAAAAGCACATACACACTCACCATATAGATGCTGGTAACTCCACAGGAATGACCAAGAATACCAGCAAAATAGTAGGGACTGTACTCACCTCGCAGCCTTGGCTTGTGGGGTCAACATCCAGGGTCAGGGTAGAGGTGACCATGGTCGTGGCCCCAGAGAGCAACAGCAGTAGGAGGCCAGGAAGCAATGGCATCTTTCAGGATATTGGGACTTCTCTCCTGCCATGATGTTTTGTTGCTACTCTTACTTCCTGGCAGACCAAAATTGACGTTTTGTGGACTTGGGTGTCTTTACAGCCAGGCACACATTTTAAGTTCAACTTCCAGCTGTTTTTTTTTTGTCTAGCCATGTCTAAAACTTGTGCCCCCCTATCTTCATGTGCAGTGACGCATAAGCCTGAGCAATCAGTGCCCACAAAAAGTGCTTGGGCACCCGCCTGTAGTTCCAGCTACTCGGAAGGCTGAGGCGGAAGGATCACCGAACCCCAGCAGGTCGAGGCTGCGGTGGCCGGGAGTAGCCACTGAACTCCAGTCTGGGCGACAGAGTGAGACTCCAACTCAAAAAAATAAAATTTTTTTAAAAAGTGCTTGGGGATTGAACTTCACACCTCAAATAAAGCCTCAGGTATTTTCCTGGGGGCGGAGGGGAAGTCCTAAATTTCTGCAACCCATAGAGACGTATGATTATATTGTGTCAATTTAAAAATAAATAACTATATTTTTAAAAGAATATATCATTGAAATTTTTAAAAAGTCTGAAGTCCAAACCATATGTAGAAATTTGCCATAAATTCCTAGTTTTAAAATAACACCAACTACTGCCATTTTCCTGCTGTGAGTTCTATGCCTGCTCTAGAAAAGGAATAATTTAAAATGCTTTGTTGGCATCTAGCATCTTGGGAGTTCCCTACGAAAAGCGATGTCTACAGCTCTCCCACCATATTTGTGTTTGGGATGTGCTAACACCTTTGGAGCCTCAACGATTGCAAGTGTCTTATTAATGTAGTCATTAATTCATCTATTCAGAAAATATTTATGGATCACCCACTAGGTTTTTTTAGACAGTCTGCATGGATCGAATGAGTCCCTTCCTTCAAACAGCTGCAGACTAAACTCCAGCCAAAGAACTTACCCCTTTTAGTTGTATTGTGATGGCAAACTGAAAAGTATAATGCATGTGGGAGTTTGAGCTAAACTTGACTGTTTTTTTTCCCCAAATCCATGTGTTCGAGAACTTACAGCGTTTACTGGTTTTGTTATACAATATCATGCAATGTAAATATCAATATAGCCTATGGATAATGATTTTGGAACTAACGTTTACGCTTACAGCAAAGAGTCAACCTTGAGATTTAAGAATCTTCCCACATATGAAAGAGTAACCACAAAATCTCTGGGAGAAGTAAATTTCGTGGTCTCAAGTCATGGATGATAAATCTGCTGCTTTCTGTTCAAATATGCATTTAGAATCATTTAAAAAAAAAAAAGCCTTAATCAAATCCTTGTCTTTTGAAGTGTAAAAGTCACAGCACAAACACAAGTCTAAATAAATATTGCTCCTTTTTCTTTTTTCCCTTTTTTTTTTTTTTTGGTGGGGGGCGGGGGGCATTACAATATCTTGGCAAAGAACCACCGAGTAGGGATGGTATTGTGAGGTCCTAGGATCATGGCTCTGGCTGCAAATATTAGGTACACACACTAAATAGAAACATATGAATTATCAAGTTAGAGAGCTAGGAGAAATGTTTTGTTTTGTTTTAACTTGGTTGTGTTTCTCAGTAAATGCATAACAGTCTTAAGATATGTTTGAGTCCTTAATTATATCAATATTTTAGTAATAATATTTTAACTGTCATATATTAAAATAAGTCATTCAAATTCACTTTACACTTGGGAGAGACTACCACTGCCTAATTTTACATCTTACAATTATTATTATTATTTTTAAACTCAGTTAAGTATGCTTCACCAGTATTTGAGGACACTGGAAGTCTCAGTTTAGGAGTCTGTGCTAGAAAGAACTTAGAAATATTTGGGAAATTTGTCATTTGTCAACACCAAAAAGGATTAAGCATCTATCTATAAATTGTATTTGTCAATGGCCTACTTACTTACTAGTTTACATGTATTTAGAGCTATGTTTTACGACTTAAATAATAAAGGTTCACAGTTTGATTTTTCAAAAGCAATGTTAAGTACTGAAATACGATTCCTGTTTAACTGTATGTGGTTAATCTGCAGACCAATTTTACCAGAACTTTAGTTAAAACCACCCACGTTCTGTCATTGAGACATGCCAGTACCTTGGGTGGTCACTTAAATGTTGATTCTTCTTACATTATGCCTCTCTATTTCTTTTGATTTTTTTTCTTCCAGTTTCAGAATTCTCAAGTTGAGCTCCCAAGCAGCACCCCATGAAGTTACTTTACCATGATTATAAAAAGAAAGGATAAAGTGTGCACTATTTTCATTCCCATCACAATCATTGTCCCATGAATAGATCCTTGATCTGACATTTTCTATTCTTATTGCAATCTTTGTTACAAGAATAAGTTTTTTCTTTTTTAAAAAAAAATGTCTCATCCATGCTGTGAAAGCCAGCGGCAAAGTCTACTGCTTTGACCTTTTTAATGTTCTCCCATTTGATTGGGCAGCCATTGCTCGTCTTTTCTTTTAACAGCATTGGTAACTTAGGAGAAAGAGGTAGAATAGCTAGTCAATCAAAACGAGACTATATAAAAGGTTAAAGCAGAATAGTTTACTGCCTTTCATAGATAACACTACCATTGAGATTCTCATATCTTGTTCTTGTGACAAAAAATGGCAAAGAAACAGAAAATGGCACAACATGAATCTATTCTCATAACAACAATTGTGACAAGAATGAAAACTAGTACAAACAACCTACTCCATTTCTAATCTTCAACTTGGAAACTTGTTGCTCTACACGACTGTAGTGGCCATTATCTTCAAAAAAAACTACAATTTCTTTTTCAATTAATGAATTAATTTAAAGGAACTCAACTTTGGGAAAATACTAAGCACAGATAGATCACAATTATTTGATTTCCATGTATCACTTATAATTGCATACATTTTTCTCAGCAGAAATTATTCTTGTGGAATATACTAAATACATCAAACAATTAAAAGCTTCAGATCTGATTGATAGTTTCTTTATAGATCTCAAAATTAGATAAAAATAAAGCATTTGACAATAAAGCACACAACCGAGATTCAATCAATCACTATTGATTAGTTGGTCTTATCTTATTGACTAATTGGTCTTATCTGTTGGCATTCCATACAGATTGTTAAGGGTGGAAGTGAGCTGGAATTTCTTTGGTTCATTTAATTGGTGTGAACAGCACTACCGGCCATCATTCTAGATGACCAAGGCAGATTCTGGGTAGACTTTGACGCCTGGATGACCCACACTGACTTTCTGGTCTATCAAATATATTGACAGTTCTTACCTTTATTTTTAATACTATACACCATTTGTTAGTGAACAAATCATCTAGAGACGTCATGAGATAGTTTTAAGATGAGAGACTCAGCCCTCAAAATACATAAATTTCAAAAGAAATTATTTTCACCCTATAGTTTTTATAATCAGAGTTAAACTGCAGTTTTGAGCAAACTTATTAAATGCATTGCATATTAGACATCATATAGATGACTGCATTCGTTTCATGTATTTAGTATATGCTCAATAATATTTTGTTGAATAAACAAATAAATGAATGACAGCTCAATTTCCATCTTGTGGGTTGAATGCCTGTGTGTTATGTCAAATTTTTAGGGAATTTCTTTGTATATGTTTATTTTCTTAATAGAGCTTTTAGAAGATAATGAGAGAGCTCACAAAGGATCCCCTAATGAGGGAAATCCTGTCAGCCCAATGGAAATGGCTTTGTTAGTAGTAGATTAAGATAAATTGCACACCCTGAGTGCGCATTTAATCCAAGCAACTGCTGCTGAATCTAGCATATAAAACACTCAAGAACAAATTGACAACAGTTGCTTTGATAAATTCAGGGGGTGACCAGTATTTGGTCTCTCAATGATCTTTTGGATAAAATGCCAAATTTGTATTTCCCCATGGTGGGCACTCTTGAATTCATGTAGTTGCTTTGAAAATGCTATGAGATAGGAACTTCAGGATACAGTTAAGGGTATTCTATGGAAGAGTGTCATAAAGGTCAAAGTTATCTCTATAACCAGTCAGATGAGAAACAAGAGAAATCTTCTGTATCAGAGAGGGGTGAAGTCAAATCTTTACAATTGTTTTGCAGTAACTTGGGGTATACTCTTTGCAAAGGCTATAATAAAATTAGCCATTTATTGTAGTTGACTGGTGTCAGAGTTAATATCCTACATAAACTCTGTGTCCTGAGAACTGTTTTAGTCCACCATTTCTCTTGTTCTTCTCAAAACATATATTCTCTTTTGAAGCATTCTACTCTTTCTTGTGTTATATTTTGAAAATCCCATGTGAATATTTTGATACTCATACTATAAGAAGTCTTTCTTCTTATAGCTTTGCTTCATTAAATATAAAAGTAAACTGGCTTGAAGCACTTTGTTTTTCTGAGTTTGAATTAATGTTTTAAAAAAGCAGAAACAAGAATATAAAACTTCATTTGCTAAAACAGAAATGCATATAATTTTTACAAACACAAACTCAGTTTTGGAGGTTTCATTCATGTTAAAAGGAATCAAACCAAAGCAGAAGAAAAGCAAAAGTAACAGTTACATAATCATAGCAAGAGCAGGCACATTCTAGAATCTGGGGCCCTACTACACGCTGAGTGAGTCTCACAAGATTAGCGATGACATGATTAAGGGCTATATCCCACTGTTCTGACACAGCTCGGTGTGAATGGTGGTGCGAAGGTGTCATGGTCCTATGCAAAGGAAGGCTTTATGTCATTTCAAGCACCGCTCCCTCAGAGGCATCCTGCAGGCCAGTGCAGATGGGGGCTGGTGGCAAGGGGTCTTTTTTGTCAGTGCCCAATAAAGTTTCCCTTCTATGCTTGTGATTTTCTTCCTCCTTTCTCTTGGTCTGGAAAACTTCTTTGGGGTTTTCAGGACTCAGCCCAAAGTCACCTTATTGTGGAATCCTTTCCAGACCCTCCTCAGGTTCAGGCTAGATACACTTCCTGGGGGCTGCATAGCACTTTGTGCACCCCAGACACTCACCCTTTTGCATTTTAATTGCTTTTCTGCTTGTCTCTCACTCCTACTGGGTTTGGAACTCCAAGTATTAAGGGCATCTGACTCATCACGGAGTACATGCCCCGTAAACAGGTACCATAAAAAAATGAAGTCAGAAGAGAAAGATCTTATATTGTGTGGAAACTACTTTGGGTTACCAATGACTAAAAACTATGTGACCTAGAAAATATTAGCCCTGAAGTTCAGAGAATAGACCACCCTAAAGATATGACCGCACTGAATACCCAAAGGAGGATGTAGACTAGACAAGCAAATAAATTGAGGTTACACACTAACTCCTCTCAAAACCTATCTCTAACTTTCAGGGTTTGTTCTAGTACAATAAGTTAAATACACCCTCATTATGGAGAGTGAGCTCTGTAGTTTTCAACAAATCCTTGTGCCATTTTGAAAAAGACCTGATTTTAAATACCTCCTCAATGTTACCATAAAATACTTTATAAAGAGAAAGACTCCACCGTTAGAGTTAGTATTTCTAGAGATGGGAAAAACATTAAAGCATCTCACTTAAAGAAAGTTGTGTGAGTATACCAGCTGTTCCAGTTATTCACATTCAAAACCACCCTCAGGAGTTCCTAAGTCTTGATAGGACAGTCTTGTTTCCCAACTAGGTGATGCTTACACAAATCTGTGCATGAGATAATATTGTATGAAATTATTCACCCCCCCAAAAATACACTAATAATATAACTACTCGTGTACAACTTTTTAACTATTTCCCCTATGTTTGCACTATTTTCACAACTTCTTATGAGTCTAAAATTGTATCAAAATTAAAAGTTTTTAAAAATGCACCTGTGTTATAGAAACAAGTATCCTGTGTATATGAATTACATAGCTAGAGAAGCTAGTCGGTTTCCACAAGATCTCCCTGTAGGAATATGGCAGAACTGAGATTGGAATCCAGGTCTGCACTATCTCCCAAGACCATGCTTTTCCCATTTCCGCTCACGATCTCGTTAAATCGGCCAAATGTTCTCTAAAGTAGCTAATCAAATAGTCATTTTATGCTTTCAAAAACTGTGTTGAACCTTTTACATGTTTTTATTTAAACTGAACTGTTTACCAATAGCACACGCATACACAACTCATACACTCCCACACGTGTACATGTGTATACACACATTTTGTGCATGTACACACTCATGTGCACAACACACACCTGCTTCCATCTCCCCCCTCACTGCCAGCACTTTATGCAACCAGCAGGTATGAAAGATGGAAAGGAGAAACCTAGAACCAGAGGAAACCAAAGGTGGCAATTTTAAGAATTCTCTGGTGTGATTATGGTTGAACAATCACACTCTCGGATACCATAATGGTGTGATTTACATATTTGGAACTAAAATTGGTATAATAGTGGCAGGGAAAAAACTGAGACTGAAGAGTTTTTCTTTTTTCCTTTTCTTTTCTTTCCTTTTTTTTTTTTTTTTTAGCAGTGTGCAGTTCAGAAATGTGTTCTTCCATATGTTCTGCAGATTAGGCCAATTTTTTTTACTTTTAAGTTTAAAATTATTCTATTTTTTCTCTACCTCAAAAACTTAAATAATTATTCTTTATAAAATTATATAATTTTCAAATTTTCCATAACAGAGTCAGACATCAATTTTGCCCCCTACATAGTGCATTTTTATTTAGATGAAGGATTTACTGGGCCTAATGCAGCTCAAGAGACCACTCTTAAATGCATTCAGGGCAATTATTAACATTTTCAATTCATTGTTCTATCAGAATGAGGCCCTAATAGCAGAGATAAACCACTTGGCCATGACAGTATATCTGCTTGATTATTTTTCTTTCGGTGTTCTCTGCTTTCAATCCCTACCTGAAGTCAGAGAATAGTGTTCTCGTTACATTAGAAATTATGTGTTCTTATACTTTACAGTCTTTTTGTTCCCTTCAAGCTGTCTAATACACTTTTTAAATGTGATTTATCTAGAGAAATGCAAAGATCCCACATTCTAGAGATGAGAAATGAGAAAAAAAGGTGCTATCAGTCTACCAGGCCCAACATGGTTAGAGTCAGTAATAATAAAGGAAAGAGTCAGATATTAAACCTCAGACTATTATCACTGAATCAGACAATGGGACCATTGCATTATGCTTACTTACCTCCTTATTTATACTTCTATATATTATAATCCGATTAAAGGTCATTCTAAAAAATTATCCTTAAATGTCATTATGACTGAATTATATCTCCCCAAATCCATATATTAAAGCCCTAACCCCCAATGAGACTGTATGTGGAGATAGGGCCTTGAAAGAGGTAATTAAGGTTAAAAGATGTTATAGGGGTGGGGCCCTAATCCAATATGACTAGTGTCCTTAGAAGAAGAGAAATAAATACCAGCAACACATATAATATCTGCAGGAAAAAAAATAGGCCATGTGATCACATACAAGAAGGCACCACCTGTAAGCCAAGGAGAAAGGCCTCAAGAGGAACTTTGCCCACAACTTGATCTTGGGCTTCTAGCCTTCTAGAACTGTGAAAAATGAATTTCTATTGTTTAACACGTTCAGGTTTTGGTATTTTGTGATGGCAGTCTAACAAATACTACAATATTCATGATTCTGTAGGAATCTAATGTAACACATCTGACTTACTTAACTTCAATGAGTATTTGCTGTGCACTCAAAAATACACCTGCCCTTTCAATCAACACACAAGAACTTTTGGTGTAAATGAAAAGAATTAAAAAGTTGGATAAGATCTCATTCCTGCCCCTATAGAGCTCTGAAGTCTGGTAGAAAAGGCAAAAGTAGAATACGTTAAACAATTTTTTAAAAACTCTAAAATGGTTGCATACACAAACTCACAAAGCAGCTAAATTCTGTGGTGCAAATTTAAAATGTTCCAAGAAAGAAAAGCTCATTAAGACAAGTTTCTGGAACATGGTATAACACAAGAGAGGCAACCTGTCCTACAAAGGGTAGCTTAGAAAACATTTTGGACTCTTTGGGCCATGTGGTCTCTGTTGCATCTATTCAGCTCTGCCATTAAAAGCAGTCACAGACTTACATAAACAAATTAATGTGACATAGTCCGATAAAGCTTTATCTATGGACACTGACATTTAAATTTTACAAAATTTTTACATCATAAAATATTATTCTTTTATGATTTATTTTAACTATTTAAAAACATAAAATCCATTCTTAGCTTACAGGTCATACATAAACTCGGGAGAGGGTCAGATTTGGCCCACAAACCAGTTTGCCAATCCTTAGTGTAGCATCTTAGGTTTCAAAGTGTTTTCAGACACAGGTCTCTTTGTTTAAATGGAACTTGGCAATGAAGCCAAAAGAGACAATGAATGAAATGGCATGTGGAAGAAGAATGAAACCCAGTTTTTCTCTTACTACAATTGCAGAGAATCCCAAAGGAACGTTGATACAGTGGTCTAGGATCAGAAGACCAGGCTTCTCTTTTGCCTCTCTTACCTAAAACTGTGACGACTTTGTCAATTATTTAAATACAACACAACAAGTTTCTTCGATTTCAAAAGGAAGGTCTTTGACCACTTAGTCTCAGTTTTTTCATTTGCTGGGTCTGACTTTGGGCAAAATACTCCTCAGTGTCCCTGTTTTCTCAAAAATATAAATAACAATAATGTATCTTCCTTTGGTTCTTATGAGGATTAAATGAGTTCATACTTATAAAGTACATGGAACAGGTCCTGACCTGCATACAGTATGTGCTCAATAAATGTTAGGATATTGTTACTATAGAATAAAGAATAACTAGACACACACACAACTGCTCTCAGGGTGATCAGCAAAAAAAAAAAAAAAAAAAAATTATGGTAATTCAGCATGTCGTGTTAACATCTGGATGACTGTAGGACAGGAAAGGATGAAGCCAAAAGCAATTTCAAATAATTATCCATTAGACTCAGTGATAGATGGAAGCAAATGACGCAATAAAACAAGGTTCCAAAGTCTTGCGCCCAGGAGACGGTGTTAACAAATGGAGAAGTTGTGAAAGAGAATTATTTGTGAAGAAAGAGCACTGTAGTTTCTGGTATCCCATTTGAATTATTGAAACTTTGTTTGTAAGTAGTTCAAAGATACGAGATTGGGGTTTGTGCCATTAAAAAATATGGTTGAACTGTAAGACGATATGCACTCATTAAGCCAAGAAATGAAACTGGAAGAGAATGCAGGCCCAAACCTGGAGAGGATGGCCAGAGTTAGGAGATGAGAACCGAAAGAGAAGCCCTGAAAGGAAATGAGAAGAAGTGCATCCAGAGAGGTGATGGACAAACAGAAACCTGTTGTATGGGTGAGGCCATTGAGAAGAGCATTTACGGAAGGAAATTTGATTGGTGAGGCAATATTCATTGTGACAACCTTAAAGAGAATGAAAACAGAAAAGATGACACTGGATTTTGTAAGGAGGAAGTAACCGGATACCTTTAAGTCAACATTAAATAAATTCATCAGAATAAAAATCATATTACAGAGGGCTGACAGAGAAGAATGAAGGAAAAGAGAGAAATCAGTAAAGATGGACAATTCAGTCCAGTTTAAATTAGTAGAAATAGTAATTAGGCATATCACAACCATCAGAATTTCCCTAACTGTTTGATATGCATAGTCAGTAGGAAGGGTGTTGACAACCTCACAGATTACCAGACCATGGTGTCATTTTTGAAGAGACTGTATATTGTTGCCCAAAATGTATCTTTTCTTTCTTCAATTCTAGAACTTTGGTTTTAGAGGATCATAATGTCAACCAGACATAAAACTACATTTCCCAGCTTCCTTTGCTTGTAACTATAGCCACAGGATTAAGTTCTGGCCACTGAAATGTAATCAGTGTTATGATGTACTTCCAGGATGTCTAGAGAAAGGTGAGCCCCAAGCATGCCATCTCCCCATTCTTCTACCCTGAGACAAAGGTACCAGAACATTCAGAAGTCATCTTGGAGCTCTTTAGTTAGGTGGAGTAGTCAAAGGAAAGAGTTCGACTCCCTGATGGCTTCTTCTGGCATCTACACTGCAACTTCCTTAATGTGAGAGAGAAATGAGTTTCTATCTTGTTTAAGCAAGCACTGTTTGAGCTCTTCTATTATAGGCCAGACCTAATTTCAACATTTAATCAATGATTCTTAGGATGCTCCAGGGATAAGTTAAAGAAAATAGACAAAGTAAACAGATTCACATAGCAAAATCTGAGCATAATCCAGGATCTGCTGTGTTTATAAATTAGAAACAATATACTTTCTGAAAAACCAGAGGGGACAGAAGGATTCTGTACTGGTGAGCTCCTGGCCCAAGTGAGATGGCACATGGAAAAAGGGTGATTAAGAGAGTGTAATGAAAGTATTGTTTATCTAGTCATGCAGGATGAAGCAAAGCCTGTGCCATTGATGAAGCACCTCTGAACTAGAAGAGAAGGAAGACTTGGGAACTCTCAGGCCTGAAGACAAAGGAGGGAGCAGTTACCAGAGCTGGAGATGTCTCTGTCAGGTCCTTGACAGAAACTCTGAGCTTCTGGAGGGACATGCAGCAACTAGGGTCTGGTGGAGAGGGAGCCAAGGTAACGAGCACCCCCAAGATTTCTTATAACCTATGGTCTCCTGATGACACCTCCCCTTGGCAGAAGCCAGCCAGAACCTCGGGCAGAGACACTGTTAACGCCGTTCATAATATTCAAACTTAGCAAAGCACAGAGCAGGGACAAGAAGTAGACATGGAGTGGGAAATGGAAAATATCCAGTTCCGACATTATTCAAAGTGTGAAAATGATGCGAAGACAGTTGTTAGAGACAAAACTCTGTATGAAGCTCAATGAGCAAATAAATTGCTTGGAGCAGAGCCAATGAGAGAGGATACAAAGGCAATGTTCGAGAATATTTAGCAGAGTCAAGAAGAAAATTCTCTTGTCCTTCAGAATCCAAAACTAAGAGCCATATAGTAAACGCAGCTAGATGTTTCTAGATCATTCCATTTCTACTTACTGGATTCAAAGGGACAGATTTTGACACTCAAAATACAGAAAATACTTCTCCTTGAAATAATGCATTTTGAGTGTCAAAGCTTGGGTGTCTCTGAATTTAAACTGGCCTTTTTTCTTTTTTGTATCCAAAGGAATACAGAAGAGATATTTTTGTATATCCAGTAGAGGGATGTATTGAGGTATATTTATGTTTGGGAAAGGAAGCATCTTCTCATCACCACCCATGACTTAGGGGGAAAAAAGGCTAAAATTAACAGAATCAGACTTCTTGTCTGGATATATATGGCATACTATTTCATCAATTCCAAATAAATGTAATGACCGCCCACTGTGTGTTTAGCATTGCTCCATATTAAATTACTATTACACTTGGCAGAATAAGAGGTAATAGAGTAATAAACATTTGTACTTTTAAAAGAAGATTATTCAAGAATAGACTTAATAATCCTGATGTTGAGGGAAGATTGTACCAGTGGAAGTCAAATGTGGTAATCTTGATATCAATAGCAAATGCAATCAAAACAACAAAATAATACTTCCAATATCTCTAGAGCCTTGATATATGTTGCCTGAAGAAGGTTCACCCCAAGATTTTGTGGGGCTCTGTGTAATATTTGTTTGAGTGGATCTTATCTTTATGGATATTTTGACCATTTAAAATGTAATGAAAAATGTATGGGCCCATGTGAGGCATACTTATTTCTCAGTGAAGAACTTCAGATCTCCTCTTGCAAGAAAAGGTAGTAATGCCAGTGCTCTCTGGAATCTCGCTGAATTGAAACAATATTGATCTTCTGTCCTTTGCGGTCCTCAAGCACCAGTTATTTAGGGCTTGTGACATCATTGTTTGTGAACTGCCTCGTTCATTGTGCCTGGACACTCTGGCTTCCAGTGGCACCTTCCAGGGTTGTTACCTTGCCTCCTTGATAGTGACAGTGAATGCAAGTCTTATCCAGTACATACAGAAAAAATGTGAATGCTGATTTACTTTCTGCTCCTGTTAAATTTACCTTTCTGAGTTTTATAGCACCAACGTAGAGCAGCATATCTTCCAACCATGTTTTCTTTTGAACGCTGAAAACCACACTTACCTGCATTCCTGAAATGGGATGACTTTTGGTGCTTAGCCGCACCAGGCCACAGGTGGGGAGGAATGTGGTCAGAGTGAAAAAAAGCAATCAGGCCTTCCCCACAAAGGCTATGATCCCCCTAGGAGCATGCAGTATTTGTACATTCATTGCAGACAAGAGTGGTCAGCAAAGTAAAGGGCCCATGGGAGCTGGTTCTGGAAGGCCCTCAAAGGGGACAGGTGATTATACCCGAATACATGGTATAGAGTCTATGTAAGGTAGAGGGACTGCCTTGTATGTGATCTGCACCACCTCTGCCACCCATGGGTACTATGACCAACCCACAAGCCACACACATACGCACAGCCCAAGTCCAGGTTAGAACCCTGTCTCCTATTTAAGTGAGAACTACTTAAAAATCAGCCTATCAGCCCCATTCTGGCGGCTCAATTTCCTGTGATTCAGGAAGTGAGCATATCTCCAAGCCACCCACCTGGATCCAGACCCAGGCCAAGTCACCCATAATGAGTCATTTGTGTTGAGGGTCAAAGACCTCTTGAAAGACAAGAAACTCAGTTTGGATCCCAGCAAGCTTGATCCAGGCTTGAGACACACAGTTGCCCACCAAGATGGTACTTTGGGACACTACCCCTTCCCATGACCCTTGGAACATAGGAGTTTCAGGAAGACATTCAAATCCAACTAAACTCAGGCCTGGAGCTGGGAACTGCTTGCTTTTGAGCTAGGTTTTTGTTTTGTTTTGGTTGTTTGTTTGTTTTGTCAAGGTCTTGCTCTGTCACCCAGCCTGGATTACAGTGGCACAATCATGGCTCACAGCCGCCTTGACCTCCTGGGCCCAGGCAATCCTTCTGACTCAGCCTCTGGAGGAGCTGGGACTATAGGCACTTGCCACCAATGCCCAGCTATTATTATTATCATCATTATTTTTGCAGAGATGTGGTCTCACTATGTTGTCCAGGCTTATCTCAAACTCCTGGGCTCAAGCAGTTCTCCCACCTCAGTCTCCCAAAGAGCTACAGGCGTGAGTCAAACCACACCCAGCCTGTAGTCTGGTTTGAAGCAGATAATGAATAACTCTAGAAGTCAACTCCTAGTAAACTTCTAGGAATAGTAGAAGGGCACATACAGTGCCTGAGAGTTTTTCCTGAACTTCTATTCTCTCACTCAACCTAAAGAATATTTGAAAAACTGAGATACACTGGCTTGGGTGACCCAGAAAAATCAAGCCATATCTTTAAATTGAAGTTCAACACAATACACAAAATCATGTGGGAAAATCTATTCAGTCTTTATATTCAGGAAATCCTTCTTCATCTTTCTTATGACCACATCTAGTGATGCTTCTATTGAATAATTGTGTACTTTGAAGAAATGCACACACAGACACCGAAACAATGCTCTATCTAGCATCGTAAAGGGAAAAAACAGAAGAAAAAGCAAAACAAAGAAAAAGAGCATTCAAGGGTAAGAATTTATACCCTCTGAACTCCCCCTTGCAAACTAGAACATCTTACTTCATTGAATAGGAATCTTTAGTTGAAGCTTTAAGCTAATTTTTATATTTAACCCTTAGTAAACCAAAGGAAATATGGGAGTTGTATTTCAAATACAAAGTATGATGATAGAAAAAAAAAAGCAAAACCACATTGAACTGGGGCAACTACTTGTATAAACAGAAGGGACGTAAGTGCCAGGGAGGCAGGAGTGGAAATTATTTCCACCACTCAGATTCACCCAGTGATTACTCAGTTCTCTAATGTGTTGTGAAAACACAGTTTGGAATTAGTTATGGGTAGAGACTGAGTAAATAGCTTCTCTGACACAGCCTCTGCAAAAATCCTACTATGCAGGCAGGACAAAATTGCACCTACTTGGAGGAGAGTTAAAATACGGAACTAGCCGTTGCCTGAGAAGAGACGATTAGACAATTATGAGGCCGTGTCCTTGTCAGGAAGGAAGCCTGTGTGGTGGAGTTGAAAGGCCACTCATGGCACACTCTAAATTGAGTCTACAACCAACTGGACGGCAGACGTTTCTGCACTTTAATCAAGATCTCTTTACATTCCCTCCTTGTCATAGAAGGTCTTATGGGATAATAGCGGAATGCAAGCCCAGAATATTTCATCAGCTGTTTTGTGCCAGACTGAATTTCTTCAGTTTATATTTAGAATACTTAGGTTGGCAAGAAGCACTGAGAAACATACACTGAAGTAGTTCTTGTATAAATTACAGTACATCAGTGTCACACAAATCACCAAAACTAAGAAATCCTAAGAATTTTATTTATAAGTTATACTTTTAAAAATAAAAAAAATGAAAACACTGAGACACACAGAAGAATTTTCATGGTTGACTTCTCCCCTCTTTAAATTGACAAGAGATAAAAAGACATTTCCATTTTTTTTTTTTTTTTTTTACTAATTAAAAAAATTAAAATGTGTCCATCTGTTTTTGATGTATGAGTCCATGGCATTTCTTTTCAGGATTTCTTTCTAGACAGAAAACAAAAACCCCTTTGTTTCTAAGCAGGAAGGTAGCCTTTTTAGACATATATTTTCATCACATTCCATGAGAGGGGATATCATAGACTCAATTATTTATTGGCAAATAGTCCTATATTTCATTTATGCTTTCAAGTGTTTCATTGGCAATCTGTGACAAACTGTAAAATTTGCCATCTCTCTTCAGAACAGCTTATGAAATCTGTCAGCTCTCTGTTAATTTACATGTACCTTAATTATGAATCAGTGTTATATTATGAATAGAGGTGTGCATCGTTCATGCCTGCAACACTCGGTAAGCAGTCCCACCATCACCGAAAACATTGTTGTTCTCCACCGCACTTATTTCTGGATGACTACTTCTGTGCTTAGATGCCCACAGACATTTTATTTCATCTGATGGTCAAGTTATAGGGAAATGATGCATGATTTAGGGACTTTTTACATTGCTAATAAGCAAGGCCATTCTTACTAGAAAAATGAAAATCTCCTGAGACTATTGGTGACTGACACTATATTTTATCTGCACACTGAAACAACACACTTATCAAATGAAAGAGAAGAAGAAAAATTACAAGAGATTTGATCTCCTTTATAGCTTCTAATAGTAAAATACACTGTATGATTAATGAACCTGTCAGTTGTAATGGGAAGAATATGTAACAAGTAACTGTGCATTACTCGTTTGTGATTTTATCTTTTATAAATTCAGCCATGTGTAGTGTGATAAGATTAACTCTTTACAATTTTAAGGTAATGCTATAAAGTAACTTGAAAACCAAGGCTGTTCCATTTTTGGCCTCTCTGCCAATTGTTAATGTGACTTTTAAGAACACATTTCCTTCAATCGATAATTACGCAATTAGCAGCTTATTAAGTTTATATGTCAATAAATTTCATTACCAGGTGTTTGAGGAAGGGGGAAAAAATGATCTGGCACTCTTAGTGTATGCAACGGTTCTGTGAGAAAAATTATTTTTAAATATGTTCTTTGCTGGATTTATTAGCCTATATAATATTCATAGAACTCAAGCCTAGACATGCAACTTCCATTACTCAGAAATATACACAAGGCTTATGTTAGGAAGCATAGGTTGTGAGAATATCACTTTAATATCAACTGTATTACAAAGAAATAAAGAAATGAAGGAAAGAAGGAAGGGAGTGAGGGAAGGAGGGAGGGGAGACAAGAATAGGGGAATGGAAGGGAGGGGAGGAAAAGGGAGGAGAGGAATGGTTAGCAAAGGAAAGGGATCCAGGAATAAAAGCAAGCTCTGAAGGCAGCAGAAATCTCAGAGGAACGGAGTTACGAGGAGAGATAGGTAAGGGCAGTGTTGTAATGGAAAGAGTCTCCACGTCTGCCTCTTTCTCTAAACTTCCTGATATGGAACAATGTGATCTCAACTAAATTCTTTATGAGAAATGCAAAACTGATGTGAAAATCTCAACATTTAAGCCCTAAGTCCATAATATTAGGCCAGAATCTATGGGATTTGATGGTTGCCAAAAACAAAAGAGCCCCCATGACTCTTTTCTAAGTCTACTCAGACAACCTCCTTGCCTCCAAAACTAACCCGGAATCCCACTGTCTAATTTTCTTAATAGACTCCAAAAGTAGGTTGCAAAGAGAGAAAGCTCAAATTTAAAATGCATATATGTTAAAATGGGGGGGGGAAGGACAAAGACAAAGCAGAAGCATTTATTGAGCTTACTAGGTTCCAAGTTTTGTATTAATATCTTTATATATATTGTTTCATTTCATAAAAATAATGTATCATTTTTATTTTCATTTTATTCATGAGAAACAGAGGGTTATAGAGCAGATATAACACTTACTCAAGGCCAGAGAGCCTATAAATGAGAGTGACGAAGTTCATGCTTACACGGGTCACACCAGCCCATAGCCATGGTCAGCAAAATGAGATTCAAGAAAGAGATAGTTTACAAGGGGAGGGACATCAACTCTTCAGAGAGTTCTTGGAAGTTTCAGTCACAGAGGCAGCAAGAGGTCACAGGTCACTGGGAAGACGTAGTAAAAGACCAAAGAAAGGGGAGAAGTGGATGGCTACTGTGCTATAGACAAACCTCACTTACCTCATTTTCCCCATGTCACACACTAATCGCAGCTACACAATGTCACAGTTGTACTTTGCTTGTTCTATAAAGGGAAACCCATTCCATACTTTTTCCAGAGAGCAACATAGCTAGAAAAAGGGCTGGGCATAAAGAAAATAACTGAATTATATCCTTGTGGGGCATTCATGTACAGTTGTGCAAGTTGTGCACAACCATATTGCAGGTTTGCAAAATCATTATGAGGCAGGAACTCTCACTGTTCAGAGAAAGTTCTGTCCCCTTGGGGAATTTATGTAATTTATCTGAACTCCATTTCCTCGGATGTAAAAAAGAAATACAAATTTCTACCTCATGGAATTCTTATGAAAATAGATAGGTATTACATCTGTCACAGAGGTGATATTCAATGCTATATCACCTGATTGTTGAGAGGTTAGTGTATTAGATTCAATTCTGCTATTAACTTTAAAGATCTACAAAGTAGAGAGGTATAGATTAAGTTTGAAAGAGCAACTATTCCTACACGTATTCAATGCATTCCAAACTATAATTACACACACACACACACACACACACACACACACACACACACACACACACAACTGGCTAATCAATATTTTTGTTCTCGCAATACTGTAGGAATTATTTCAGGCCATATTTTGGCCCAGTATTGGGAAAAGGATTCTGTCTGCGGAATCAGTGAAAATTTCTGGAATAAAATGAGATTTAACTATTGAAGTATTGACAATTTATGTTAGGGTAGAGAAGAGAAGGTTACAAGAGGCATGGACAAATATTTTGAAGGCAAAATAAGACAAGAGAACAATAAATTCATGTAGGAAACGACTACAGGAAATAAGAATTACCAGCAGAGAAAGGTCAAAAACCAGGCTTTGAAAAGACTCCTTGTAGCCCTGGCTGAGATATTTTATGCCAATCACAAACAAATAAAGCTCATCACCTTGATTCTGGTCAGAATTTGGAGAAAGAAGTGATTCATCAGCACACTACTGCATTAAAAACAAAAGACATGGTATTTATCAGATTGTTTATTTTTAAAAATAATGTGTGCCTATATTTATTACTTACCTTGTAAACCTACCTATTATGATATCCAAAAACTCACCAAATTTTGCTTACCAAGAGAAAATTCCTTAAGCCATACTCACAAACAACAATAACAATACTTAGTGGAATATTAATTCATAATTTAGCTCAAAGTTAATTTCAGCTATCTAATTACTACATTATCTGAATAGTAGTGGTGAGAGTGGACATCTCTGAGACAAAACTCACTTGGTCATTGTGTGTTATTATTATTTTTTTAAGTGTTGTTGAATTTTGTTTGCTAATATTTTGTTGAGGATTTTTGTGTCTATGTTCATAAGAGATATTGGTCTGCAATTTTCTTTTTGTGTTCTGTCTTTTCCCAGTTTTGATGTCAAAGATACACTGGCTTTGTAGAATGAATTAGGGAGGAGTCCCTCCTCTTCAATCTTGTGGACTAGCTTCAGTAAAAATCTGTACCAGTTCTTTGAAGGTCTGCTACCAGACCTTCTACAATTCAGTGAGGAGTCCATCAGGTCCTGTACTTTTTTTGTTGTTGGGAGATTCTAATTACTGGAAATCTTAGTCAGACCAATCAGGCAATAAATAAATAGATAGATAGATACATAGATAGATAGATAGATAGATAGATAGATAGATAGATAGATAGACAGATAGATAGTATACCCAAATTGGAAAAGAAGAAATCAAACTATCTCTGTATGTTGACATTATGATCTTATACCTAGAGAACCCTGAAAATGCCTCCAAAAGATTCATGGACTTAAAAAATGAATTCAGGACACAAAATCAACACATGCAAATCAGTAACACTGCTATACAACTATAGCAATCAAGGTGAGAATCAAATCAAAAACTCAATTCTATTTACAATAGCTGCAAAAAAGCAAAGATACTAGGAATATATTTAACAAAGGAGGTGAAATCTCTTGACAAAAAAACTTCAAAACTCAGATCAAAGAAATTGCAAAGGACACAAACAAATGGAGAAACATCGCATGCTCATGGATTGGAAGAACAGACATTATTAAAATGGCCATATTACCCAAAGTAATCTACAGATTCAATGTAATCCTTATCAAACGACCAACGTCATTTTTCACAGAATTAGAAAAAAAAAACCTAAAATTCATACGGAATCAAAAAAGAGCCAGAATAGTCCAAGCAATTCTAAGCAAAAAGAACAAAGCAAGAAGCATCACATCACCTGATTTCAAATTATACTGCAAGCCTATAGTAACCAAAACAGCATGGTACTGGTATAAGAGCAGACACATGGACCAATGGAACAAAATAGAGAATCCAGAAATAAGCCCCAAAACCTACAACCAACTGATCTTTGATAAAGCAGACATACACTGAGAAAAGGATATCTTATTCAATGAATGGTGCTGGGAAGACAGATAGTTACATGCAGAAAAATAAAACTTGATTCCTCTCTCTCTCCCCATATACAATTTTTTTTTAGATTAGAAAATATAGTTTATTTTAAAAGTAAATTAGAGAGAGAGAGAGAGGAGATTCACCTCCTCAAGTAAAGGACGGGGCCAAAGCTCGGAAAACATAGCCTGGTCAGTGCTTAACAAAACAATGGCCCCCAAATACACAAGTTAACTCAATATGAATTAAAGACTTAACTGTCAGATCTGAAACAATAAAAACCTAGAAGACAACTCTTCTGGACATTGACCTAGGCGAAGAACTTATGGCTAAAACCCCCAAAACTTTTAACTAAGGCAGCTAAAATAAAAATAAATAAGTGGGACTTAATTAAACTAAAAAGTTTCTGCACAGCAAAAGAAATAATCAACAGAGCAAATAGACAACATTCAGAATGAGAGAAGACATTTGCCAACTGTACCTCTAACAAAGGACTAATATCTAGAATCTACAAATAACTCAAACAAATCAGCAAGATAAAAGAAAGTAACCCCATTAAAAAGTGGGCAAACAACATGAACAGACATTTCTCAAAAGAAGGCGTACAAATGGCCAGCAAACATATATATATATATATATATATATTTGAGTCGGAGTCCCACTCCGTTGTCCAGACTGGAGGGCAGTGGCATGCTCTCAGCCACCGCAGCCTCGACCTGCTGCTCCGGCGATCCTTCCTCCTCAGCCTTCCAAGTAGCCAGAAATACAGGTTTACGCTACCATGCCCGGCTAATTTTTGATTTATTGTAGAGACAGGGTCTTGCCAAGTTGCCTGGGCGGGTCTCAAACCCGTGGGCTCAGGCAATCCGCTTGCCTCAGCCTCCCAAGGTGCTGGGATTACAGACTGAGTCACAGAGCCCAGCCCATATTTTTTGAAAGTTCATATCAGTGTCGTTTTAATTTCATTTCTTTGATGACTAGTGAGGATGAGCACTTTTTCACGTATCTGTTGTTTGCTTATATGTCTTCTTTTGAGAAGGTGTCTATTCATATGCTTTGCCTACTTTGTAATGGGGCTGTTTTTTTCTTTTAGGCATATTTGTGTTCCTTGTAGGTCCTAGATGTTAGGCCTTTGTCAGATACACAGTTGACATATATTTTTTTCCCCAATCTGTGGGCTGTCCTCCTGCTCTCTTGGTGGTTTCTTTGGCTTTGCAGAAGCTTGCTGGTCTGATGAGGTCCCACTTGTCTATCTCATCTCTTATGGCATGGGCACTTGAGATTTTGACCAGGAATTGGTTGCCAGTTCCAATTTCCATAAGGGTGTCTACTGCATTTTCGTATAGTTTGAGGTTTTACATTTAGGTCTTTGATTCATTTAGAGTTGAAGATACCTGCACAGGCATGCTTATTGTAGCATTATTCACAATAGCAAATACATGGAACCAACCGTGCTGTCCATCGAAAGAGGACTGGATTTTTAAAATGTGGTACATATACACAGTGGACTATTATGCAGCCATACAGAAGGACAAAATTATGAACTTTACAGCAACTTGGATGGACTTACAGTCTATAATACTGAGTGATCTACCACAGAAACAAAGAACCAAGTATCACATGTTCTCACTCATAAATTGACCTTGAACAACCACTGTGATACTATGAGAAAGGGATTGACAGTAGCAGGAAACAGCCAAGGGAGGGTGGGATGGGATTGGCAGTAGTAGGAAACTGCCAGGGTGGGGGATGCACCTCATCAACAAGGGTACCTGCATAATGAATATTTGTATACCTAACCCTGAATTGTACCCCACATATTTAAAATAAAAAAATTTAAAATACAAAAAAAATTCATCATCGCTAATCAGGGAAATGCAAATTTCCAAAATAATAGCCACTCTGACATGTATTAAGATACTACCTTACATCTGTCAGAGTGGCTATTATTTTAAAAATCAAAAAACAACAGATGCTGGTGTGGATGCAGAGAAAAGTGAACACTTATTCATTGTTGGCGGGAATGTAAATTAGTACAACCTCGATGGAAAGTTGTACAGAGATTACTCAAACAAATAAAAGTAGATCTTTGGTTACTATAGCCTTATAGTATAATTTGAAGTCAGGTAATGTGATGTCCCCTGCTTTGTTTTTGTTTTGTTTTGTTTTGTTTTTTAGAATTGATTTGTCTCTTCTGGCTCTCTTTTGGTTCCCATAGAATTTTAGGATTTTTTTTAATTCTGTGAAAAATGGTGTTGCTATTTTGCTAGGGATTGCACTGAACCTGTAGATTACTTTGCGTAATATGGTCATTTTAATAATGTTGATCCAGCAATTCTACTACTCGATATGTGCCCTAAGGAGCAGAGGCTGTTATATTAAAAATACTCCTGCACCTGCATGTTCATTGCAGCACAATTTACAATTGCAAAGATGTGGAATCAATCTAAATGCCCATCGACCAATCAATGGATAATGAAAATGTGGTATACATACGCCATGAAACACTACACAGCCGTAACAAAGAATAAAATCATGTCTTTTGCAGCAACATGGATGGAGCTGGAGATCATTATCTTAAGTGAACTGAATCAGACGCAGAAAGCCAAACACCTCGTATTCCTACTCATGTGGGAGCTAAACTGTCAAAAAGTTGAAATAATAAACACTGGAGATACCAACAAGTGGAGATGTGGATTAGGGTTCAGAAATTATCTACAGGGCACGATAGATATTCACTATCTGAATAATGGGCCACCAGAGACCCAATTCCCAACACTACACAACATGTCTATGTAATGAATATGCATGTGGACTCTCTGATTCTAAAATCAAAAAGAAAACAAAAAGTTAAAAAAAAACCATTACTACATTATCTGTGGTTTTAGTGTTAGAATTTTTCACATTGAAGCAATCCATAGATTAGGATTTATCAGAGGTTATTATATGTGATGAATAATTTGAAGTGAATAGCTCTAATCTTGAACACATAACTTATGATCTTATCATTTCCTACTAGTTTATATGGAGACCACAGGAAACTTTGCCAAGAACAGTTGGTCAGTGAATCATAGAATTCTTATGGCAAACATATGTGAACAAGCAGAAACTTTATGTGTACAGACAGATAATTGGTGTGCCTTGAGATTTATTATTTCACCCTGTATGGAACCTGGCAACACAGGTGAGCTTTGAGACCATACATTTAGAGGCCATAACTTATCCTCAGTTGAAATCTTGACTCACAAAATAATTGTATTTGGAATCTTTGTTGCAGCCTAATGAACAACATATGGAAAGCACGCAGCACCTTTTATCCAAGAAAAAATGAAACCATAGTTACATAAAGACCATCCTTTTATTAAAACTGAAATGTTTTCAATTTGAAGTTGAAACTCTCTTCAGGACAATACTAGAACCAAGTTTCTTTTGAGAGTATTTTCTTTTCTCTTCTCTCCTTCCTTCTTGTACTTCATGGACAATGATCCTATTTAATAGTTTTTGCTTACCTCAGTTTTGTACATAAATGAAGGTAAGAAGTATGCTTTTTAAATATTCGTAGTGAGCATTTTTTTCTTAATTAACAAGTACATCACTTGACAAAAATTATATTAGGTGAAAGTATCAGTATATATAATATTTGGTATCTCATGTTTTCTAGGTAGCTATACATATTTAAATAATTAGCTATATTCTAAGTTTTTAACACAATTTCAATTTTTATCACCAACTTTTTAACCTTTTCAAAAAGTCTTACACTCTCTCTTCTAAAAAAAAAAACACCTCTATTCAGGTTCAGAAAAAATAGTAGTGGATTTGAAATAAGTTAAGTCAATTTCTCATTTCCCTAAGCAGTAGAGTGTGTATCGACTGAAACTTTCATTTTCTCAATAGTTTTGACTAATCATTGTATGTTAACTATGAACTTGATTTTTATGACTGTTTACAATTAGCATCTACTTTGCACGTTACTCAAAAATAATGACAGAATTACAGGAAGTCAGGAACCTATAATTTTAATATTTTGTATTACTAAGTTCATTTTGTCTCTACCTGAAAAACAGTATGTTCCATGATGGAAATAAGACAATGAAACTATAGGTTGCACATTCTGTTAATGTATTGAGTTGTCAAAATAAAGTAATAAAAATTGTGCTGAGTTTCCTCCCACAGAAACCTCCAAGCTCTTTGCACCAGGTAACAGTTAATAAACTCTTCACATTTCAATTAGATTGATATGCCCTGATATAAACATGAGTGTGCTTTTGAAATAACAGCCAATATGGGATCCTAAACACAATTTCCAGAGCCAGTGACATCAATGTAGAAGATCTATTGTTTCACGTCCCTTTAACTCACTACATAGAGTCTCCTCGAGAGAAGATACTCAGTTTGGGACTCACCTCCCTTTTAGGACACTACCATTGTCAAGCCTTGTCAGACTATATTAATACAAAATTACTCTCCAATTGGAACCAAAGATCTAATAATTGTGGAATATTTCTCTTTTCTTTTTTCTCCCTTGAGTTTCCTAAATTGTCTACAGTAACTAATATACCTTGTGAGACGTGTTAAAAGTTTCATTTTGTATTTTAAAGAAGTCAACAATAGCCCTATAACTGCATGTAGGGAGATTTAGGAGGAAAGTTGGTCTCTGTCTGACATCTGTCAACAAATGTGTTCTACCAAACTAATGCCTCCTGATGCAAAGGTTACACTTTTAATTCTTAATTTTCAGACAATTTACATTCAAGTTAAAAATTGTCACTATGTTGACTGATGTTTAACCAATATTTAAATTCCACTTATATTCACATTATTTCTAAAAGAAAGCACTGCAGGGCCACCATTATGCCAGGGTTATCATGACCAGGACAAAACAAAGAACACACCTGGGAAGCTGGCATTGTTCAAAGCAAGGCAAGCAGGAACATAGCCTTGCAACTAAAAGCAAACCGATGAAAATGTGAGTGTAGAGAAAAATTAAGGGCCAGGTAGACAAGGAACTACAACAACTAGTATGTATTTCAAGAAAACACTTACCTTGCCAAGAGAGAGAAATCACACAACCAAACTCAGTCCTCTTAAAGAAGGCATTTCAAAACGAACCATGTCTCCACTTCCTTCAATGATGCCCAGTTCTGCCATCCACACTTGGTCAGGTTTAACAGCTATCCTAGTGTCCTCTCTCTCCCTTGCTCACAGCAACTCAAATTAAATTCGCAATGGAATAATTATGGACCTAAGATGATGTTCATAAAATATTATTAGGAAGATTCCAAAACTTGATGTGCACTGTAATTTATATCTGGAAAAAAGTGTGCTAATAAAAATGTACAAAATGCATGCACAGGAAAAATGTGGAACTACATATATATATATATATATACACACACACATGTATTTTATAGTTACAAATACACATTTTTATATTTGTATATTTATATTAGGTGGTTAAATTTATGAGGTAGAGTTACTGCTGATTTATATAGGTTGCTTTTGGCTTTTCTAGAGTCACTCTGATAAAGATCTATAACTTGTAAAAAAACTGTAAAAGTCAATATTAATGAACTGTCTTTTATCTAGGAAAAAAAGCCCCAAACTCCTTAGCTCTCACAGATTCTCCAGGGATGAATCCTCATTCGTCCCTGACCACTTCCCCAGCATGTTCTTCACACTCGCAACAACTCTTTTCCCCAACGTGCCTGTCCTTTCCTGCTTCAATGCCTTTGCATATTTCTTTCTTCTTGTCATCTGGCAGGCTCATTTTCTCCATTCAAACCCTAGAATTCACCAGGCCTCTCTCTCCTTTTGTTCCCATACTGCCCTGGTCAACCTTCCACTAACATGCTAACCTAACATGACATCGTGAGTCATCAGAAGCAGCATGACCTCTTAGTCACCTTTGCTTCACAAGTGCCTGGCAGAAGGCACTTAACAAGTAGTGGATGGATGCATGAATCAGTGAGTACATTCGTAAACTCCACAGGGTTGCGTTGAAGGTTAGATGTGATCATACTTGTAAGGTAGAGAGCAGAGAGCCCAGAACATAGGAAGTACTCATGCGAAGAGTCGTGACCACTGTCATGATTAGGGGATGCATGACTGTCGGCTGTGCTTAAAATATTGGGCTCCTGCATTGCTCGGTCACCTCATTCAAGGCAGCACTTATCATTAAGGTCTACCAAATCATGAATGCTGCCATGGGCCCTGCATATTGGGTCTTTTATTCTTGGAAAGGTACAAGATAACCAGAACAAGACAGCAGCGGGACAGGAAGATTTAAAACGTTGATGCTTTTTATATATATGCAAAAGATCGAGAGACTGAGGCTGTCATAGTTAGGTCATGAGGCAGAAAAAAGAAGCAATTACCTTAAAAAAGAAAAAATCTTCTATCCACCCACCCTTCCTTTAGGAATAATATTGGTCTTCTCTGATAACGTTTCCCATTCTTGTTTTTCTTTTAAGGCTACTATCAGTGTTCAGTTTGCATGGTGTGTGTGTGTGTGTGTGTGTGTGTGTGTGTGTGTGTGTGTGTGACAACATGCTGCATCTCAGTACTCATGCCTCCTATCTCAACTTAAGGCTGGCTTTCTAGAGTACCTCAAAATACCTAGTAATTACCAGCCATAGTTACATGTTGAAAGAAAACTATAGAAAACAGAAAGTAACAAAAGCAGAGATTAAACATGTTACAACCAAACCTGTATAATAAGTTCTCACCTGGATAGGATGGAAAGTTGGCTAATTTGAAACTTTAGAAGCTTCTCCCTTTGACTAAGAAAGCCATTGATTCCAGTTAAGTGTTCTTCATTTAAGATAATAAGGGGCCAGGTTCGGTGGCTCAACCCATAATCCCAGCACTTTGGGAGGCCGAGGTGAGTGGATTGCCTGAGCCCGCAGGTTCGAGACCCACGGGCAAATTGGCGAGCCCTGTCTCTACAATAAATCAAAAACTAGCAGGGAGTGGTAACGCACACCTTTCGTTTCAGTTACTTGGAAGGCCCAGGCAGGATGGCCGGAGACCAGCAGTTCGAGGCTGCAGTGGCTGGGAGCGTGCCACTGCACTTTAGTCTGGGCAGCAGAGTGAGACTCCAACTCAAAATAAATAAATAAATAAATAAATAAATAAGACTAATAAGGATAACTGATTCCAAACCAGGTGAAGTGAGGACCTATGATAGGCCCAAACTTCACCTGTACAATGACCAATTATGTACCTAACCCTGAATTGTTCTACATCTTTAAAATTTTAAAAAATCAAAAGATTCATAACACTCAAAAAAACAAAAACCAAAGACATGGCATCAATTGCATAATTTTACAATAAGCAATAGCTACTGCACAAATATTTTTACAAAATACTTTTTCAATATTATTTCTGACTTTTGCAAGTAAGAACTTTTTTTTCTTTTGCCTTTGGACTTCCTATTTGCCACTGACTTTGGTGGCAGTTTACTTGGGATCAGTCCGATTCTTTCAGGTCACTTATTCTAATATTTCTAGGTTAAAGGATAGTTTTCATTTATAAATACTTAGCTCTTCTGCATCAACTTTCTGAAATATTTCACCATAATTTTTCCACTTTTATTAACTTAATTTTCTTGCCCTTCATTCCCCCTTTTTTCCTGAAATGGTGAGTATTCTGTACAACAGGAAGAATTCTTTTATTTGGCATGTCATTTTACAATAGATAGAGTCTGAAAAGCAAAAATCTATAGGATGGCTCATTATATCAATTATTTTTAACAGACCGGATTTATAAAAAATGATTTAGATTAATCTGGAAAGACTGTCATTACAGTCCTCACATGCTGTATCTCAGGCAGTTAGTCCTTGTGGGTGTTGCAATTGTTTTATGTAATTACTCCTTGTTTTGTGAGCATGCCCCATCACGTCACTCTAATTAAGATTCTGACAGCATGTCCCGTTGGTTGTTGAAATGCTTATTGAACAATGTCAAGTGGTTGTTTTTTAGACTAAACTCTAACATAAATAAAAATACCCAAATCACACATGTTTTTAAAGTGAGATTCCAGTTCAAAAAAAACTTCCTAATTTCTATTTAAAGACAAGAAAATAAAAGGCATGTACATAGCGAGATGACCTCATTTGGACAGATACATAAGTAGGTATGTATGTATGAACAGGACTCTCTCCTTGGAAATATCTGTACCTGTAATTTTACCATTAGAAATCAAATCGTTTATATTTCACAATGTTTTAGGGTCTTTAATGTCTCATATTAAATCATAAATATATTGGAAATGGCAGTCCCTAATGGTCTCATCAACTACAGCATATGGAAATTAACTGACAGATGGCAGAGCAAGGGCCTTTAGAAATAAGATCCCCTGGTTGAGGAGATCACCAGAAGGAAGGCAAGAATCCTGAAAAGTTGCTAAGAGGACACCAAGCTGGCAGTGCCTGCCCCTAAAAATAACTCAGTCTGAATGGATGGTAACAAAATAGACTTTCAAGTCAGCCTGTTGTGCTGTAGGTAGTGGAAATTTGCATTTAGAGATCTTGACCTAATCGTTAAACCACACAGGGTTTTGGTTTCAGAACTTTTATACAGGCCAAATAATAATAATAATAATAGCAATACAAATCTTTATGCAAATACGTTCAAAGGTAGCCATCCCAAACAACTGTCAGTAAGTATATTTTGCAAAAGAAAGAACTTAACAGAGAATATAACTGCAGAGAACAACTTGGATACATGCTGGATTAGAAATTAAGCAATTCAATTGAATAATTATGTAAATATGTGGCAGCTGGTGTAAATCAGGTCTTCACTGTTGGAGTGGGAGTTTACAGATAAGAAGGGGAGAAGGCTAGAATGATCCAGGTGGCAATGGAGTCAAGTCGAAGACATTAGTATGAACTCATGTTTACCTTAATGAAGATACAGATGGCTACATATGGATATATTTATAAATGTGTGTATATATACAGGTTGGTAAGTACACACATATTTCCTTGCCCGGTCAACTGAATGGGCTTAAAATCAATGATTCCACAGAAGCGAGGAGCACATCTAGAATCTAGATCTTGCTTCCTAATACCACTCTCAAATAAAAATCTGACTCTAGGACAATAACAGAAAATATGCAACAGAAGCCCAGGGCACCATAGAGTACCAGAAAGTAAGGAAGTCCTCAAAACAAATAATATCCACAATGATAGAAACATACCAAAGGATCACAGAAATCAACTGAAAAAGCTCCCAATGCCCAAAATCCGAAACAATTTAAGCAACAAAACAAATAAAGCAATACTGAGTTCTAATTCAAGCTATAAAATAAATATTTGTACATCCATATTAATATAGTTACAGTAATTGTATTAATCAGTAAATGGGGGAGAATGGACAGATTTCTAAATAATATATGTAGACACTATGCTCCCAAAGAGGTGGAACATAGTTCTTCACTCCTTAAGTGTGGGCTGAATCCAGTGACTTCCTTCCAAAAGAGTAAAGTCTGGAAATGGAAAAAGTAGCATCTCTTCATTGCAGAGAAACCTGGTAAATATGGCCCGAGCCAGGTAGTCAAAGGCAACAGCTATAGTGATCAGCCATATTAATAGTACATACCACTGATATGGTATGATAAAGTGACATAAGCCAGACACAGAAAGAAAAATATTGCAAAATCTCAGTTTTAGGTGGTATCTAAAAAACAGTTGCACACATAGAAACAGAGGGTAGAACACTGGATACCAGGAGTGAGGAGGGAGAGGAAAAGGGAAGAAGTATGTCACACGGTACAGACTTGCAGTTTTGTAAGATGAGTAAGTCTAGACATCTAATGTCTATATATAACAGATATATATATATATAACTATATATAACTATATAAAACTATAGCTAATAATACTGAATTATATAATGAAAATTTGTTAAAAGTAGGTTTTAGGTGCTCTTACTAAACACATATACACAAGGTAAATATGGATGGTTATGGATATGTTAATTTGCTTGACTGTAGTAATCATTTCACTAAGTATCAAAGCATCATGTTGAGTAGCTTCAATATATATAATCAAAAATGAATTTAAAATGGCATTTTATGTTTGTGATCTTCTTTCCAAAAACACATAAATCCCAACTAATCATAGGGAAAATTTCAGACAAATACCAGTTAAAGGACATTCTACAAAACACCTGACCAAGCCTTCTCAAAACTGTCAAGTTCATCAAAAATAAGAAAAGTCTGAGAAATTGTCATAGCCAAGAAGAACCTAAGGGAAATAACAACTAAATGTGATTGTGGTAACCTGAATGGGATCCTGGAAGAGAAAAAGAACATTAGATGAAAACTAAGGAAATCTGAATACTGTATAAATCTAATAATGTATCAATATTGGTCTACTAATTATAATAAATGCAGCATGCTATTATTAAGCTGCTATTAATAGGTGTGGGATATGTAGAAACTCTGTAATATCGTTTCAATATTTGTGTAAATCTAAAAGTGTTCTGGAATAATGTTTATCAAAAATGTAATATGATTACTTTATGTTGGCTATGTGACACAAATTTAATCATAAACTC
The DNA here is from genome assembly GCF_000164805.1 of Carlito syrichta. NCBI lineage: Eukaryota > Metazoa > Chordata > Mammalia > Primates > Tarsiidae > Carlito > Carlito syrichta. The sequence continues at coordinate 467,537 of NW_007247427.1, forward strand.
ATGAGAGTTGAAATCACAGCTGTACTCTATGCTACTCATATCATAGATGGTCCAGAGTATCTAAATGTTCAGAAAGTGACTGAAATAGAAGCACCATCTATTTGAAACTTTCATTCAGAACTCCCAGATTACCACAAAGCCATTCTAAGACACTCTGGGAACCATAATCTAGTTATAAAAATTTAACTCGAGAACCTTCTTGTATTCATTCCCCAGTTACACACCACTGAAGGTAAATGTGGCCACTATGGAGACTTCTCCTCCCTCTCCATTAAGAGTAATTGGCTTTTATCTTTCAAATAACAATGTGTGACTTTGATTGACCTGTAGAGGGATTACACATATAATCACGTGTATGGAGAACTATAGTGGTGGCCTGTTCTCTGTTAGTTTTAATAACCAAGTCTCAGCCTGGTGTCTAATACATGGCCCACTGAGGTATAGTGAAAAGGCTCATAGCCTTTGCAACCAGACGGATCTGGATTCAAATCTCCAAGTGTCAGCTTTGCAATTTAGTGCAAAGTTCTTAAACTTTCAAAACGCACTTCTCTACCTGCAAAAGGGGACATGCCAACATGTTAGGCTTATCTGACTTTTTGGAAAATCAGAATATATATAGTGTGTATACATATATATACATATATATGCACATAACACACATATAGATAGAAGATGGTAGGTAGGTAGGTAGGTAGGTAGGTAGGTAGACAGACAGACAGACAGACAGATAGAATGTTACTAGGACATCTTAAATACTCAAGTAACAGGTTGCTGATACTATTATTATTCCTGAGATTTTCTCAAGACTCTGTTCCTTAGCCACTGGCATATTTTAGCTCTAATTCCTCCCAGGTTCCTTCACAAAAGACAAGCCATGTAGGTTTACCGAAAGCTGGGTTCTGATAAGTATTATATAATTCCTTCTGCTTCCTGCCTGGTAGCAAATCTTAAAATTTTCAAAGCAATTTAACCCACCATTTTACTTGATCAAAGGCCCCTTCTATTTCCCACAGCGTAAGACCTCCCTCATTCTGATATGTAGTACCAACCAGCCAACACTAAACACTTCAGCTCCTCAATAGAAAGGTCACACTGACAATAAAGTGATAACTTCCCGGGAGGAATGCCTGCTTTTGACATCAGGAGTACTTTTGATACCTTTGCAACCCCCAAAACTAACAAATGGTGAGTGTCATCTTATAGGGTATAGAACAAATCCTGGTGCATTTGTGTCTGTAATACAGTTCTAGCAGCTGCGAATCAAGGAAGGTAAAAAGGAACTGGAAAATGAATATGCAAAAAGTAGGAATTTTTAAATGATTGAAATAAAAACAGAGATTTGAGGCCAGGCATATTAGTTACTGAAGTCAAAATAGTTTTATGTTTAAACATACATCTTTGGAATATTCCCAGAGCATAGATTCCAGGGACTGTCACTATAGTGGATGCCATTAGAGGTTCAAATAAGACAGTATAAATACAGCTATTGATGGCAGATATGTTATTTTCTATGTATTTGGTTATTTCCAGATACACAAAAATGTCTTTATGGATTTTTTTATTGCTATGTTTCTTAATCCGAATTTAACTATGTGATCACGTTGAAGCCACTTAATTAATGTTTCCACTCAACACATCTCTGTTCCCTAACCTCACAAGTGGTATATTAATAGACTCTTATAATCAGAATTTCTACCGGCTTCCATTAATGTTGAATATTTATTTTCACTGTAGCTAAATACCATAAAATATTAAAAGGAACACTGTGTAAGAAACACAAAGACATTTCTTTTTTTGCAGGCATAAGCATCCATAACCAGTTGCACAAAAATAGCTTCATCTCCAGAGAGTCACCATTACTGCCTCATCCTTATGGTATGTATGAAATACTTTGGGAGCAAAATTTTATTTTTCAGTATTATTTCACTTCTGTACTCCCTACAGAAGATGGAGAAATGCTTGCTTTTAGAGCAGATGACACCAGCATCACAATATCACTTGAGAAAGAGTCTTTCTCTCAAAGTGCTTGTGAAACACTATTTTTAAATTCTGTTCTCAAAGGTAGATTATCTTGAGGTTCATTTCTTAAACACTGAGCATTTGAAGGCTCTAGTTTTGCTAATACTTATTCATGGCAAGAAGGAAAGGAGTATGGCCTTAGTGGAGAAGTTTAAATGCTGAGAAATAGTTTTTTCCTTGCAGACTTCATTTCCTTAGAATATATTAGTTTCTTGATGCGACTGGATATCAATAGGCCACATACAATCCTACTAGACGACCCAGAACTAATGACCTAAAAAATGTCTACCAACTGAGCAGAGTAAGTACATGAAAGGAGGACAGTGGGTAGACCAAAGTATTTTCTATCTTAGTATTTATTTATTCTTTAAATATGCTTTGAGTGTCCACTCTCCCAGGCACCTTGCTTGGCACTGGGAACGCACCATAATTTTCATAATTTTCTCCCATACCAACTATAACGAAATGATATAGACATTCTTCTCTGTAATGTGTCATTTTTAATACTGCCACAGATGTCCCTATCTTGTTATAAAGACCTACCCTTAACTCTAGTCACCAAAGGAGTTCACTGCACTTAGAATCAGAGCCTGAGGTGCTCATGGTTTCTTTTTGCAAGATCACCCTACCAGACAGGACAGGGAGAGCGGGCAGTGAGTCTACAGAGCGCTTGGTCCAGTTCCCACTTTGGACTGAGGTGCACTTGTTAAGTGTACTGCTTTGCAGAGAAGCCTACCCTGGTTTGAATCCTGTCTCTGTGCGACCATGGATGCCTCAGTCCCCTGATGCAGAAACAGAGATAGTCACAGCAGTTATGGGCTCAGAGTTACCGGAAGAAGAAATAGGATCCAGTCAGACAATTTGCAGAACATAGCATGTGGTCACACCAATTAGTGTTCCCTGGCACTAGTATTATATTATAGTGCTATCACTATTTTCATATTTGTCATATTATCTTTTATTATTGTTATTATTAAACAAGTTAGTGCAGAGTTCAGAAGAAGAGACATTAGAGTCATACTGTCTGAATTATGATTCCAGTTCTGCCAGTAACTAGTAAATTAACCTTCCACTGACTCAGTTTTCCCATCATTCATACACAGATAATATTAGTACTGCTGCAGACTCGTATAAAGTTAATCTAATTTAAATTTAAAACAAAAACATGAAACAGTACCTGGCATACAACAAGTGCTATTTCATGTTTGCATCACTAGTAAATAACAACGACAATTAGTTAAAGATGTGGAAACTGAGGCTCAGTTGTGGCAGGGGGGTACTTGGAAAAGCTCCCAGTGTTGCACTCACAGTCAGTGCTCACAAACCTTTTTCACTTATTTTTTTTTTTTTTTTTTTGAGTTGGAGTCTCACTCTGTCACCCAGACTGGAGTGCAGTGGCCGCCTCCGGCCACCACAGCCTCGACCTGCTGGGCTCCGGCGATCCTTCCGCCTCAGCCTTCCGAGTAGCCGGAATTTACAGGTATGCACTACCACGCCCGGCTAATTTTTGATTTATAGTAGAGATGAGGTCTTGTCAAGTTGCCCCGGCGGGTCTCGAACCCGCGGGCTCAGACAATCCACTCACCTCAGCCTCCCAAAGGCTCGGGATTACAGGCTGAGCCACCGAGCCCGGCCTTTTTTCACTTATTAGGTAACATAAATAGAAACAAAGTAGACAAAATAAACAGTGATATGTATTTTCATAGCACCTTTTTCCTTAGTAGTTTTCTATCAAATTGTACTATTTCTCTTTAAAATGAGCTTTAAATATGAAGCTCAAAGTGAAGAAAAATCAAGGCGTTTGGGGACATACGATTTATTAAAAGTTAAAAAAAAAGTTGATAGATTAAGTTCATGTTCTCTTTCCTCAGCTTCTATTGCCTTCCTGGGTCCTTACCTACACGAGTATTTTATCAGAATTCCAGGATTCACTTAAGGCTGGTTGAAATACTGGCTTACTGAGAACCTTTGCTCACACTCTCATTCAGATTCAAGTGCTTTCCTTTTTCGCCTTTTCCGTATGCTTTGCTTATCCAAACACAATAATACTTACTTCCCTCTGCATCCCCAGCAGATGTTTTGCATCCTGCTTTTCTATAATCAGAGGCAGCATTTGCCCTGTTATTACAAGCTCTCTACAAGTCATGGGCTTTGATGTTTAACACTTAGTTTCATTTTTTTTCACTATTGTAAACAACATAATAAATTGTGTATTTATGACTTTTGCAAATCCATCGGAGTCTTTTAAAAAATTAATTTGTGAAAGCTCTTTGTTTTTGCTGTGAGTTGTTATCCCTGTTTACGTCTTGCCTTTCCAGGTATTCATTTATTTGATGGACTTGTTTTGCCAAAACATAAGACACTGCAAATTGTTGTTCTGAGGGTTTTTTTTTTTTTTTCCATTTTTTACTTTATGGTGGTAATGTGGAATCTAATAAAAATAACTGTGATAGTGCTTTGAAATGGCAGGAAGAATTATGCAAAAAATGATAATAATCTGAGGTGACAAAACATTTTCACTCTTCTTCCATTTTTCTTTTCAGTTTATTTCATTTTTAGCTATAGGGAAAAGACCATATGTCTCCCAATGTTTTTTCTTGTTGGCTTCTTACATGAAATTTTTCTTGAAAAACAGGTCAAATAAATGGGCAAAAATGCTTGTCTTATACTTGAAAAAATTATACCAAATTTTTAAACTCAACTTTTCACGTCATCTTTCTTAATATTTACTCAGCAGTGTTTTATTTTTCTTACTTAATTGTAGCTTACAAATGATATAATGCAAAATGGAAAATATCTGTTTATTAATCATTTATTTATTTATAGTTTTGCTGCTCTTAATGGAGTCGTTGCATCTAGGCCACACAATAATTTTGTAGAGAAATGTCTGTATTTCTTGGGGGAAAATGTTTTGTTAAAACCTATGCAGGTGTGTGTTCAGAAATGAAGTAGTAGAAAAAATAAAAATAGTTTTTTCTAAAAGTGTAATCTGTGCCAGAGTCCAAGCTGCAAAGCATTCAGAAAATTTAGCCTCTTAGTAAATATTCCATTGACATTTCGATTAGTCAATTTACCAAAAAGAGAAAGATAACAGTAAAACAATACAATGGAAAAAAATTTTAAAGTTGTTTTTAAAAGAGACATGTTTCTGCTAAGAAACATATAATAAGAAACAAAAAAAAAAGTTTAAGAAGAAAGAGAAAGCAGAAAGTCAAGAAACTCAAACACAAAAAAGGTTTTCCTTTGATGGTTGTATATAGAATGTTCTCAGGTTTCTCTTGCTAGAGGGAGGAAGAAAGTAAATTTTAAAACACAAAATTTTTAACAGAAAAAAAATTCTGAATTAGTAGTTTATTATATATAGATGCTAACTAGAAGATATTACAGTTTTATCCAAGCTAAGGAAGATATGTGGTGAGCTAAGTGTATTCAATCCTTGTGGGAAAACAAATCTGACTGAATCAAATTTAACTAACAAAAGCTTACCATTAGTATGCCAGGTATCTTACTGTACCTGAGTTATTTTATTTATTTATATTTTACTCCAATTTGAGTTTTCTCATTTTAAATACAATAAATTAGTAATTTTATCAAAGGCCTTGTTGCTATTTTAATAGAAAACTATTTTACAGACAATGAACAACAATTAAAAATGCATGCTAAAGTTTTTGACTCAACTAATTATGCATGCCTAAATAAGTCTATCGGTTAGAATCCTGAGTACTTAACCTGGCAACATTATCCACATGATGTCAGTTTGCTACATTGCCGGCTTAGGAAGAAATACATACCAGATTGTTGGCCAGGCACATTTGAACCAATGAAGAAATGACAAATATTTAAAATTCCATAAATTACTTGCTTCAGTAGGCCTTATTTGTGATCCATCTTCACAAGAAATAGAATATCTGCTTCTATACATCTGCTGAAAGAACTATACCAATCAGAAGGAAATATAACCAGCTGAAGATGTCCAACCAGGAGACTGAAGGAATCAAGTATGTACCATCAGTTTGGTAACCACAAAAGTAGACTCTCTGATGTGCATATTCTCTTAAACATATGTCACATGACACCAACTTGGCATTGCAGATCCCATTCTGCTTATGTATTTGATATGAGATGAGCTGATTTTACTGGACCATATCTCTTCATACATGCCTAATTCCCACTGAAGTAAAGAACCCTTCTGTTTACCATTGAAGTTTGTCATCATTCTGTTTATCATAATGAAGTCAATGGGAGCTCTGTGCACACAAGGAACAAGGCAGCCAGCAAAATCAAGCCCCAGATACTAGAAATCTGGAGAGAGGCCAATGATAAACTGGCAAGAAAATGGAATTGCCATCTTGCCTTTACAGCTGGTCTCTTCAAACGGAATGGGAGAATATCAGAGGATACACAGCAGAAATGGTACCTCTGCACTGTATTCAGTCTTGGGGCAAACAGAGGACCAGAGCCGCATAGCTGTCAACCTGCCACTGGATCCAAGGGACCACTTTCATCAACGCTTTATGTAATTAATTAATCGAAGGGAAAATTAAAGTGAAGCAAAGTAAAAAAAAAATGTGCATCTTGCAAAGAAACGGTAAGTTCCATAATTCAAAAGGAAGCAATGTCTGAAGAAGTGATCTTAGCCACATTACATCATGAGATCCCCTCGACCTACCCACACCCACCACAAACACTCATTTTCTGAAGGGCAAGATTGTCTCAAGGTCTTATCGGCACTAACTGCATTACCAAGGCACAGAGAATACAATCAGATCTCTCCCCTTCATAATGTAGATGTTGTCTTTTAAAAGCAAGCTTGATTATATTCTGAATAGGTCAGTCTGTGTGCCTGACATTTCTCCTCAGTTTCCTGTGACCTTTTAATAAGAATGACTTGGTTTTACACTGCGAAAATGGAACTGTCCCTTTTCAATCAGTGAATATGAGAAGCACAGTTTGAACATATCACATTTTCTGTACCGTATTATTACTCATATGGCAACAAAGTCAATGAAACCCTATCTTTCTTTAAAAACATGTGTCCTATTTGGCTTTAATTTCGCCTTCTTCTGCTGCTCATTCACCTACATTCGTAAATATTTAAACAAATGTGTAGTCACGTTTGCTCAAAGAAAGTAACAAATTAATAAAGTCTGTTGAACAAATCTGACTTTCAAAATGTATGCTTAAACAGATGTCATCTTTGAATAGTATTGCAGAGAATTATTAATATGGACCTTCCGTGGTTATAGAAAGACAATCATCAACAGTAATACAATTTCTAAAATTTCAGAAATGCTTTTCTTTATTAGATTTTGATGACACAGGATTTAACCAGGCAGATCATCAGTGCTCACATGAACATGAGAAGGTTCCCTAGCCTACCTGTGAAATGCGATGACCACAACGTCATGGGGGCCAGCCTCTCAATTCTCTGCAGGAATACTGATAGGTCTGTGAAATTCACAATACGTGTCTATTCTGCATAATTCTAGGAGCACATTCTTCCCTTAATCCACATGTACTAGAAGAGCATGGGTATACGTTTTATTGATTTAGATCAGGTAAACTTTTTCTATAAAAGGCAAGATAGTAAATGTCTGGGGTTTGGCAGAACACATTTGATCCCTATTGTGTGTATGTATATATATATATATATATATATGGTTTCCTGATATAGAAATTGCATGTGGCTATTTACACAAAGGTAAGCACAGAATTTTAACAAACCTTGCATGGTGTGAGCAGGGTACCCTGCAATTTCTATATCAGGAAACCCAGTTTAGTTGCGGGAATAAAACGTATAGCCATGTTCTTCTAGTACATGTGAATTACGGGAAGAATGTGCTCCTAGAATTGTGCAGAATAGACACGTATTGTGAATTTCACAGACCTATCAGTATTCCTGTGGGAAATTGAGAAGCTGGCCCTATACACAATGGAATATTATGCAGCCATAAAGAAGGACAAATACATGGACTTCGCAGCAACTTGGATGGATTTGGAGTCGATCATACTCAGTGATCTATCATAGAAACAAAGAACAGAGTACCATATGTCCTCACTCATAAGCAGACCTTGAACAATTAGAATATTATAAGAAAGCATCTGGCAGTAATGGGAAAATGTCAGGGGAGAGGAGGGGGGATTGGCAGTTGAGGGAAACTGCTAGGGGAGGGAGGGGCATACCTCATCAACAAGGGTACCTGCATAATCAATGTTTGTATACCTAACCCTGAATTGTACCCTACATCTGTAAAATAAAAATAAATAAATAAATAAATAAAGCGCCCCCCCCAAGAAAAGAGTATCTGAGAAGCTGACTTGGGAAGTGAACTACAAATACATATGTAGCACTTGCGGTGGCAAGACACACGTGAGACACTGAGTTGTACACTCAAGGACTCTACCAGGATGGCCCCTTGCAGAGGCGGCAGGAGAAGTAGGCCATCAGCAAATAAAGACACTAAGGAGAATATAATTGCAAGGTAGGATCTGTGATAAAAAGAATACAGTTAGAGAGTGCTGGTAGAGAAAAATTGATTTAGATCAGGTAAACTTTTTCTATAAAAGGCAAGATAGTAAATGTCTGGGGTTTGGCAGAACACATTTGATCCCTATTGTATATATATATATAAATATATATATATTTTTTTTACAATGCTTTAAAACACAAAACCCATGTTGACTTCGTTTGAGGGCTTTACAAAAACAAAGGCCCAAACCAGCCTGTGGGCCACAGCTTGCCAACCATGGTGGCAAAGGGGAAGGTAAGAGTTAGAGAACAATTATGTACAACGGCTTCGAGGTGGAAAACCGAGGCCAACACAGGCAAAGAATGCTGCAGGAACCAAGACTGGGGAGGTGTTGCAGTGAGGGATACAAACATCATTCTAAAGGCAGAAGGAAGCCACCCAAGAGTTTAGAGTGAGAAGGATGATATGATCCAATTTATGTTTTTAAAGGGCCAGTTTGCTTCCTGTGTAGAAAATTAGCATGAGTTTTTGCACGCAGAGTGGCATTCTGCATACCAAACCAAAGCCTGATGAGAAGAAATTAGGGGAGGGAGAACAGGCAGGATGGGATACCGGGGGTAGAACAAGGAGACAGACCATGTGCAGGGTTCTACTCATGTGCAGGTTTCTGCCATGTGCAGGGTTCTACCATGCCCTGTCCCTGCATGTAGGTGAAAGGCATCATCCATGGGGCTGCCTCTAAGGCTCTTCTTGTTGGACTATTGCTCCCGGACATCATTTTTTAATGCTTTTATTTTCTAAGAATGAAATTTTGAATTCAAAAATGTCCACTCGTCCTAATGTGGATGTTCAATCAGCCATATTTTTTTAAAGTATAAATGTGTCGAGTTCAAGGCAGACCTGCACGGATATGTAGTATCTAATGGGTTAGAGGGAAAGATTTATAAGAAAATAGGTATCCCTTTTTCCTCTATACTTTCCTCTCTTCTTCTGGAAAGGGAAGTAAACTTGATTAGACAAGCCTGGACGTAGAGGATGCAGAAATTAGTTGTTTACTGTCTCCAGGATGTGACTCACAGTGTCTACTCTCACTGCTCCCCCGGAGGACTAGAGCACTCCTGCCAAAGTCTACCCTCCTATAAAAATGAGCTCAAGACTCACCTTTTCCGTGATGCCTTTCCAGAAAAAAAGAAGTCCTTGCCTGCTTTAATCAATGATCACATATATGCACACCTGTATTTGAACCTCGTGGATTCAGCCTTTCTTCTTGGTTTCGGGTTCTTGTTTCTGCCCGCCTTTCCCCATTCTCAGCTAGGGGCACTCACACATTCCAGGATGACGTCTACTCTGAAATTTCCCCCAAAAGACCTCCAATTTGGTACTTAAGGAGAGTATCCGAAGTAAAGTCAGTTTTATTTAAAAATTTTCTTTAAAAATTACCAATTTTATATAACTCAAATATTACAAACGGGAAATCTTCCCAAAACATGTCTCCTACTCATCTATTTAGGGTTTAAGAAATATTCGCCACTTCTTTAGGCTAGGTCAACAATTTTCAAAGTGTCTTATATGAAATGCCATTCTCTTAAATGGTTCTATTTAAAAAAAAAAGAAAGAAAAGCTATATGTGGTCAAAAACTTGGGATGTCCTGCACACTGACTTTCTCCCTTGGAAACTGATAAAGCACATTAAGGGCTCTGACCCCATTAAATTTTATTTCACTAACTCTTTCTCCAGTTTTTTGACAAGACCTGGATTTTTTTTTTTTTGAGTTGGAGTCACACTGTGTTATCCAGACTGGAGTACAGTGGCCGCTCCTGGCCACCGCAGCCTCGACCTGCTGGGCTCCGGTGATCCTTCTGCCTCAGCCTTCCGAGTAGCTGGAATTACAGGCGCGCGCTACCATGCCCGGCTAATTTTTTATTTATTGTAGAGATGAGGTCTCGCCAAGTTGCCCAGGTGGGTCTCGAACCCGCGGACTCAGGCAATTCACTCACCGCAGCCTCCCAAAGGTACAGGATTACAGGTTGAGCCACGGATCCTGGCAAGAACTGAGTTTTTTTTGTTTGTTTATTTTTGTATTTTTTGTTGTTGATGCTGTTTTGTTTTGTTTTTCCTAACACATACAAGTCTCTCAGAACATTTTGGGCAGGGCAGACTTCAGGCATTGTCTTTGGCAGGTCTTGTATGGAGTAGGGAGTTGAGGGGAGAAAGTTATTTGAGTGGTGTGACCCATTAACACTCAATCCCTTGTTAAATTAGCTCCTTGCACAAAGAAGATGGGATTGTGGAAGGTATAACTTTGGATTGGGCATGGGGGGAAAGAAAACAGTGTGTAACCTTGGGCTGTTTCCCAGAAAGGACTGACAGGCTCAGATGGTTAGGAATAGGTCTGTGAGTGGGCAGGTAACACTGAGTTCATGGAAGGAGGGTTGGTCATTGGAGAGTAAGCAAATGGTCATGCCCAAATGAGTCCCAGGCCTTTACGGCTAGACACTGCTGGATACTGAGTGGACTGCAAATCAAGACAACTAACTTATGAGGGAATGGGTGTTTTAGAGTGGAAAGCACAGACTTTTTGCCTCAAGCAAGATTAGATTCTAATTCAGGCCTTTCCCTAATCCCTGGTTTCTTCAGCTGTAAATAATAACACTAATGTGGGATTATGGAAGGTATAAAATAAGCTAATTTTCTTAAATTAACTAATATACTATAACAAATAAGAAGGACTATGTAAATGGATATTGAAAAGAACTTTAGAAAGTGGTTTTAAGAAATGTCCCTATTAGCCACAATTACCACTTACATCTCATGTTCAAATCCTCCCTCATACAACTTTAAATCAAGTATTAGTTTCCCTCAATTATATCCTAGTCTAAGTACATGTTTATCCATACATCTTATTTTTATGATTGTAAGAGAATGTCTAACTATACATGATTGGTCAGGAAAAAGTGATAATTTCTGATAGAATTTTAAAATATAAACTTTTGGCTCAATGATACATGGATGAGTATTGGCTTACATTAATTTCAAAATTATTTATGCACTTCTTAAAAATAAAGCTTTTCCATTAGACATATTTCCTATTTAGTTTTGTTTTACTTTTGTACATTTATTTCATCAGTAGGCAAAGGATGATTTTTTTATACCAAATTAGACTTAAGATAGAAAGTGACTCAATTTGGGCAAGAAAGAGATGAAATGTCTAGTGGATAGTCATCAGAATTCTGCAGCTGCCCAAAATACTCTTAAAAATCAGCTGTGCTTACAATCTTTAATTCTGATGGTGAAATGTTTTTGGCCCAGATAACATAGTATTTGCTACACAAAAGCAAATCAAAACACATCTACCCATGTAAATGCCATGAAGGAAGGCAAATTATACGGAGGTGTTTTGTTCATATATCTAACTACAGGCAGCTTAAATTTAAAAGGAGCTCATTATCTCAGACCTACCATATGTATGTGTGCACATAAGTAGAAGGAAAACAAACTCAAAATATAGCCTCAGCTGGTAGGATTGTGAGAGCCAGTCCAAGTTCTTTAATTTAGATATTGCATATTAGCTTTAATCCTTGTGGCATACATATTCCAGAGACCCTCAAGTCAAGAAATGATCAGGCTGTTTACATTTTTTAAACTCACAATTTATTGAACATTAAAGAAATATCAAAGTTACAAAAGTCTAGTATAATTTAAATGTTTCCATTAACCAAATTAACATTTTAAGTTAAAAAAACGAATGCAATATAAATGTGCTTTTCACAGAATGGTTATAAAAATGCATCATAACTTACTACAGAGGGGCGACAAGAGCATAAAGCTCTAGGATTAGCAATTTTCTTTTATTTATATCAGAGTTTCTCTGCAATAATGTATATATCATCACTTATAACATCAAATATCCCAGTGTAAGACCATGGTGAATATGAGATATGGGCAAATATGCCCTCATCACCACCTATCAATAATGGGCCAAATTTCTGACAAAACTCTAATGTGTATTGATAATGCCCTCAAAACGAGCCTTAAGCATGTGCAACTAACTTCGTAATTAGAATAAATGTCAGATATAATCTAAGTAAATATGATTTAAAGACAGATTAGAAAACTGAGACTCAGAAAGACTCACACATAGTACAGCATATAAAAGCTTAGTTACAGCAAAAATCTACTTCCTACTAACTGAAACTTCTTCCAAAATATTTTTGTTATAACTATTTTTTTTCTTTTTTTCATTTTTCATTTTAAAGATGTGGGGTATAATTCAGGATTAGGTATACAAGTGTTTGTTATACCTAATTTTAATACACAAATCTTGAACCTACATTTATTCGAAGGGAATAATAAAAAAAACTCAATTGGATAATTAATAAATAAAAATCTCAAGTTGACAATTAATGCATTAACAAAAGAATTTAATAATTTATAAAAATGGAATATAAAATGTCCTGCACGCTTTTTCATATGCTGCACATTTACTCGTAAAAGATAAATATTTATGTACTACTCTAATCAAGAAAACTACAGTTGGATAAAAACATATATAAAAACTTTCTAGTGAATGCATAAAAGTTGTACCCAAAAAGTTAATAAAACTTAATTTTGGCAGAAGGTCTGGTTGTATATTAAATGATGGAAGACAAATTTTACTTCTCATTTTTATTATTTTCTGTTCTGTTTGATTTTTGTAAACACGTGCTTTTCTTAATATTATTTTATAAAAAAGTACTGCAGTTTTATTTTTATATAAGAAACTCAAAACCCTGAAACTGAATAATATACCTTCTTTACAAATAAATAATTACTTGCTTTTTTAACCAAGGCGGAGCAATAGGAATCATATATGTATTCCAACCTGAATGGACAAAATATATGCTATGACACTTTTCAAGACACAGAACATTAAGAAACAAAGGGTATGGGAACAGACAAGGTGAGCTGTATGATTGTTCACAGCTTCCTTCCTTAAAAGAGTTTCCAGGTAGCAACACAGGGAGGCAAAACACAGGTGAACTCCAGTGGACTCCATAAGTTGAGAAGATAGAGCTGGAGTCAAAGGAGATCAAGACAGTTATCACGAAAGAGTACAGAAGAGGAGAGAAATTGCAGAGTGAAAACTCTAGAGATTTGCCTTGAATTGTTATCAGTTGCCCCACTTGAGTACTGATCAGTGTATGCATATGATAAAACTATCTAAGACTGAAGAAAGAACCAATGAAAGGATTAGAGAAAACAGTAGCCAGCAGCATTCACCTAGCACAGGAAACAGTACCACTTCCCATCAACCAGATTAAAACTCATAATTTGTAGGGCATTGGGTAAAGTATATAAAAAGTTGTGGAAAAGCCTCCGTAGCAGAATAATTAGCCCTCGTCTAAGGACTTCACTGTATTCATCTTCTCTGTAAGGCAAAACCTGAAGCATCAAACTATTTCCAAGAAACATTACATTAACTGCAAACTAAGTACAAGAATGTTTATAAAAAGTTCAAAATTTTCAGTACTCAAAAGAGTAAAATTCACAATGTTTGGCCTGCAATAAAAAGTCACTAGGCATGCAAACAAACAGGAACATATGGCCTACAATGAGGAGAAATGGATTAATTTAAAAACAACCAAAAATGGCATAAATATTGGGATTAGCAAACAAACACATTAAAATAGTCCATATGCCGGGCTCGGTGGCTCAGCCTGTAATCCCGTGCTTTGGGAGGCCGAGGTGAGTGAATTGCCTGAGGCTGCAGGTTCGAGACCCGCCTGGGCAACTTAGCGAGACTTCATTTCTACAATAAATCAAAAAATTAGCCAGGCGTGGTAGTGCGCGCCCGTAGTTCCCAGCTACTTGGAAGGCTGAGGCGAAAGCATCACCGGAGCCCAGGAGGTCGAGGTTGCGGTGGCCGGGAGTGGCCACTGCACTCCAGTCTGGGCGACAGAGTGAGACTCCAACTCAAAAAAAAAAAAAAAAATAGTCCATATAACTTGACACTCCAAGTGTTCAAAATATTAAACAAAATGCAAACATTCTTTAAAACAATTAAATTTCTAGAGTTGAAAATTCCAATGTCTTGGATAAAAATTAGATGAGATTAATGGCAGAATAAGTATTGCAGGGAAAGATTAATGACCTAAGTAATCTAGCAATATAAAAATCCAAAATTAAATACAGAGAGGAAACAAGAATTTTAAGAAGTAAGTAGATATATCAGCTGTAGAACAATAAAGTGCCCTAATATACATGTGCTTTGAGTTGCAATAAAAAAGAAAGGGTGGAATACAGAAAAGTTGCTTGATAAAAACAATGGCCAGGAATTTTTAAAATATGATGACAGCTATAAACCTGCAGATCAAAGATGATCAATGAATCTAAGCACCAAAAAAAAAAATGAAGAAAACTATACCAAGGCAATTCATAATCAAATTTTTCAAAACTAGTGATAAAGAGGTTATCTTAAAATTTGCCAAAAACAAAGAATGGTCTCATACAAATAAAAAAGATAAGGATGACTGCAGATTTCTCATCACAAACAATGAAAGCAAGAAGATACTCGACCAACACATTTAGAGTAATGAAAGAAAAAAAATACTCTCAACTTACAATTCTATCCCCAACA
Organism: Carlito syrichta; assembly: GCF_000164805.1. Classification (NCBI taxonomy): domain Eukaryota; kingdom Metazoa; phylum Chordata; class Mammalia; order Primates; family Tarsiidae; genus Carlito; species Carlito syrichta. Next base: position 482,643 of record NW_007247427.1, read on the forward strand.
AAAACATCTTTTCAAAATTAAGTGCAAACTTTTAGAGCAAAGCTGCACTTCAAAAAAAATTACAGTCCTTCAAGAAAAAGGAAATTTATATCAGATGGGCATATGGGCCTACAGAAAAGATTGAAAACAACAGAAATAGCAATTTCTTGGTTTAATATGTAAGACTTTAAAAAAACTAAATACATGTTTTAAATAATTGACTGCTTTAACAAAAATAGCATCGATGTAATTTGAGGTTTAAACCTATAACAAAGTACAATGTATGACAACAATAGTGCAGACCTGGAAGGGAGAAATGGTAGTCTACAATTTTAAGAATTTTATACTTTATGTAATGTGTATATAATTTGAAGGTAGAAGATGATGAGATTAAGATATAAAGGTTGAGTATTCCAGATCTGAAAATTCAAAACCTGAAATGCTCCAAAATTCAAAACATTTTGATTGCCAACATATGCTTTAAAAAAAAATGCTCAGTGGAGTCTCTTGGATTTTCAGATTCGGTATGCTCAACCAGTAAGCATATATAATGTAAATATTCCAAAAATCTGAAAAAATTCAAAATTGGAAACATTTGTGATTCCAATAATTTCAGACAAAGTGTACTGATATAAATTTGAAAGCAGCTATGAAAATTTAAAAACAAGTTGTGGCTATAAGCCAACAAATACAACACAATAGAAATTGTTAAAATACTAAAAAATACTCAATATAAAAAGAAGCAGAAAATAAGGGAAAATGGAACAAAGAATAGGTGGGACAAATCAAAATAAATGGCATAATAGTAGACTTACACCTAACCATATTAATAATCACATGAAGCCGGGCTCGGTGGCTCAGCCTGTAATCCCGCGCCTTTGGGAGGCTGAGGTGAGTGGATTGCCTGAGCCCGCGGGTTCGAGACCCGCCTGGGCAGTGAGACCTCATCTCTACAATAAATCAAAAAATCAGCCGGGCGTGGTAGCACATGCCTGTAATTCCGGCTACTTGGAAGACTGAGGCGGAAGGTTCGCCGGAGCCCAGCAGGTGAGGCTGCGGTGGCCGGGAGTGGCCACTGCACTCCAGTCGGGGGGACAGAGTGAGACTCCAACTCAAAAAAAATAATAATAATAATCACATGAATCCTAACTATCAAAACATGACAATTCAAAGACATGTTGGATTAAAAACTATATGCTACATAAAAGAAACACAATTTAAATATAAAGATACCAATTACATAAATAAAAACATGGGGGAAAAAACCAAGATAATGCTAACCAAAAGAAAGCCAGAGTTGTTATGTTAATATTAGAAAAAGAAGATTTCAAAAGAAAGAATATCATCATGGCTAAAGATAATTTTATAATAATAATGGTTGCATAACAACTCTAAATATTTATGCACCTAAAACAGAGCTTCAATATATCTGAAACCATCTGGACACCATGGCTCACACCTATATCCCCAGCACTTTGGAAGGCCAAGGTGACAGGATTGCTTGAACTTAGGCGTTCAAGATCAGCCTAAGCAACAAAGCAAGATCTTACCTCTACAAAAATTCAAAAAATTAATCAGGCATGGTGGCATAAACCTGTAGTCCCAAGTGGGAGACTGAGGAAGGATCACCTGAGTCCAGGAGATTGAGGCTGTGGTGAGCTGTGATTGCTCCACTGCACTCCAGACAGGGTGAGAGTGAGAACTCGACTCAAAAAAAAAACAACCATAAAACAAAAAACAAACAAACAAACAAACAAAAAAACCAACCAAACAAAAAAACATGAAACTGATAAGCTGTAAAGAGGAATAGAAATAACTACAATTATGGTCAGAGATTTCAAAAACGCACCTTTAATATCTGAGAGTACATGTAGATAGAAAATCTGTAACGGTATAGAAGATCTGAATAACACTATCAATCAATCTGATTTAACTGAAATGTACATAACACTCCACCCAATACAAGCAGAATATGCATTTATTTAAAGTACCCACAAAATATTTATTGAGATAATATTGTGACTACAAAAAAGCTTTTAATATATTTAAAAATATTGAAGTAATACAACACATTTTCCTTTAACATAATGGAATTAAATTAGTATCCGCTAATATTTCTCTGTATTCTCTGAAAAATATTTAGAAACTAATACTTATAAATAACCTTGCAGCCGACCTCAGTGGCTCAGCCTGTAATGCCGCACTTTTGGAGGCTGAGTTGAGTGGATTGCCTGAGCTCACAGGTTCAAGACACGCCTGGGCAACTTGGCGAGACCTCATCTCTACAATTAATCAAAAAATTAGCTGGGTGTGGTAGCACACGCCTGTAGTTCCAGCTACTTGGAAGGCTGAGGTGGAAGGATCGCTGGAGCCCAGCAGGTCGAGGTTGCGGTGGCCGAGAGAGGCCACTGCACTCCAGTCTGGGTGACAGAGTAAGACTCCAACTCAATAAATAAATAAATAAATAAAAATAAATAAATAAATAAATAAATAAATAAATAACCTTGCTTCAAAGAAAAAAGTCAAAAAGGAAAAGAGAAAGTATTTTGAACTTAAAAAAAATGAAAGCACAATATTGTTAAATATGTGGAATACACTAAAGCAGTACTTGTAGGAAATTTATAACATAAAATGTATGTTAGAAAAGAAGAAATGTCTCAACTCAGTAACCTCAATTTCCATATTGAGAATTTTTAAAAATGAAATAAATTAAGAAAAATAAGGAAAATAGTAAAGATAAAATGAAAATCACCTGGGCCTGGGAGTGCATGTTTGTAGCCCAAACTACTCAGAAAGCTAAGGTGAGAGAATGACTCAAGCCCAAGAGTCCAAGTCCAGCCTTGGTAAAATAGCAAAGCTTTACCTCAAACAACTAAAAGCAATGCAATAAAAGTAGAAAAATACTAGAGAAAGACAATGAACCAAAGTTACTTCTTTTGAGGTTAACAAGAATGATACATTTCACTTAGACTAATCAAAAAGGAAAAAGACAAAAATCAATAACAAGAATGAAGGAGGCATTATCAGTATAAACTCCATGGTTAATAATATGATAACGAGGAAGTATCGTGATCAACTTTATACTAAGTAATTTGACAATTTAGATAAAATGGGAAAAAGTCCTTGGAAGATACAAACTATCAAATCTCACTCAAGAAGAAACAGGTGACCTGAATAGGCATATCTCTATTGAAAAAATTTAATTTGTACGTAAAAACTGACCCACAAAAAAAATGAGACACAATCACAATAACTTCACTGGTGAGTTCTACTAAAGCTTTAAGGAAGAAATAATAGACACACATTCTGTTATAAAATTGAAAAGGAGGAGATATTTTGTGGACATTCTATGATTCCAGCATTGCCCAGCGCCAGATAAAAACGTTTTAAGAAAAGAAGACTACAGGCCAATATTCCCTTGACAAACATAAATGCAAATGTTCTAAACACAATTATAACACAATAGTTCTAAAATATATAAAAAGACATTCAGTAGCCACATGTGATTAATTCAGTCACATAAAAATTTATCACTTAGTATTTTCTACTTCGATGTGATATTAAAGTATATGTTTAATTATCATTTTTTAAAATTTTAAATATGTGGGACACAATTCAGGATGAATTGTAAAGTTTGGGCTTCCCTTTCGTACCCACTTTGCCTAGTTTTGTCCCCATTTTGTGCACTTTCAGATCAGATACCCTTATTGATGTTATGTCCATCCACCCCAGTCAGTTGCTGGCTGCTGCCAATTCCTTTCTTATAGTGTTATGATAAATGCTCAGGGTCCGCTTATGTGAGCGAGAACACGTGGTACTCAGTTCTTTGTTTCTGTAATAGATCACTGAGTATTATAGACTCTAGACCCATCCAAGTTGCTGCAAAGTCCATAATTTTGTTTTTTCTTGCTGTATAATACTCCATCATGTATATGTACCACTGTTTTTTTTGAGTTGGAGTCTCACTCTGTCACCCAGACTGGAGTGCAGTGGCCTCTCCCGGCCACCGCAGCCTCGACCTGCTGGGCTCCGACGATCCTTCTGCCTCAGCCTTTCAAGTAGCTGGAATTACAGGCATGTGCTACCACGCCCGGCTGATTTTTTGATTTACTGTAGAGATGAGGTCTTGCTGCCAAGGCGGGTCTCGAACCCACGGGCTCAGGCAATTCACTCACCTCAGCCTCCCAAAGGCGCGGGACTACAGGCTGAGCCACCCCGCCCAGGTATGTACCACTTTTTTTTATCTGGTCCAGTTTCAATAGGTGCACTGTTGGTTCCATGTTTTTGCAGTTGTGAATAGTGCTGCAATAAACCCGCATGTACTGGTATCTTTTTTGTAGTGATTTGAGTTCCCCGAGTATATTCCCTGAAAGGGGATTGCTGGGTCAGATGGAAGGTCAATTTCTAGTTCTTTTAGGAATCACCACACTATTTTCCATAGAGATTAAAGTAGTTTATATCCCACCAACAGTGAAGTGTTCCCTGTTCTCCACATCCTTGCCAGCAATTGTTGCTTTTTGTTTTAATGATGGCCATCCTGACTGGAGTTAGGTGGTATCTCAGTGTGGTTTTGACTGGCATTTCTCTGATGATTAGTGAGATTGAACATTTTTTCATGTGTCTGTTGGCTGCTCATATGTCCTCTTTTGAGACGTGTCTATTCATGTCTTTGGCCCACTTTTTAAATGGGACTTTTTTTTTTTCCTTTTGGCACGATTGAGTTCCTTGTAGATCCTAGATGTTGGGCCTCTGTCAGTTGGCAATTTGTTTTTTACCATTCTGTGGACTGTCTCCCCACTCTACTGATGGCTTATTTTGCTTTGCAGAAGCTTTTCAGTTTAATAAAATTGTCATTCTTATCTTTAAGGGCATGGGCTTTTGGGGTTTTGTTCAGGAATTGCTTGCCTATTCCAGTTTCCCAATGGGTGTCTCCTGCATTTTCTAAGATTCTTAATGTATATGGTTTTATATTTAGGTCTTTGATCCATTTGGAGCTGATTTCTGTGTCTGGTGATAGGTAGAGGTCTGTTTCATTATTCTGCACGTGGTCAGCCAGTTTTCCCAGCACCATTTACTGAATAGGTTCTCCTCTCCCCAGTGGCTGTTAGTAGAGACTTTGTCAAAGACAAGTCGTTGAGAAATTAAGGTTTTGCTTCTGAAATCTCTATACTGTTCCATTGATCTATATGCCTGCTCTTGCACCAATACCAGACTGTTTTGATTATGGTAGCCTTATGATAAAGTTTAAAGTCTGGAAGTGTGATACCTCCTACTTTATTCTTTCGCTGAGGATTATTTTGGCTATTCATGGTAATTTATGTTTCCATATGAATTTCTGTATTGTTCCTTCCAAGTCTGAAAAGAATGATGCTGATAATTTAATGGATACAGCATTGAATCTGTAGATTGGTTTAGGTAGGATGGACTTATTAACAATGTTGATTCTTCCAGTCCATGAGCATGGAATATTTTTCCATTTGTTTGTGTCATCTTTGACTTCTTTGAGCAGTGTTTTGTAGTTTTCATTGTAAAGGTCTTTCACTTCTCTGATTAGGAAGATATCATGGTATTTCATTTTGTTGCAACTATTATGAAAGGATTGTGTTTTTTATTTGGTTCTCTGCCTGTTTGTTGTTGGTGTATAGGAATGTGACTGTCTTTTGCACATTTATTTTGTACTCTGAGACTTTGCCAAAGACTTTTATCAGTGAAAGGAGATTTTTGACAGATTCTCTTGGATTTTTGAGGTAGAGGATCATATCATTAGCAAAGAGGGAAAATTTGACTTCTTTTCCTATTTGAATAGCTCTGATTTCCTTCTCTTGGCTGATTGCTCTAGCTAGGACTTCTGACACTATGTTGAACAGGAGGGATGAGAGTGGGCAGCCTTGTCTTGTTTTGGTTTTCAGGGAAATGCTCCCAAGTTCTGTCCATTTAGCACTTTGTTGGCTGCGGGTTTATCATAGATGACTCTTACTATTTTGAGGTATGTTCCCTCTATGCCTAGGTGTTCAAGGGTTTTTATCAAGAAGCAATGCTGAATTCTATCAAAAGCTTTTCTGCATGTAATGATATAATCACATGGCTCTTGTTTTTAAATCTGTTGTTGTCTTTAAATACATTTATGGCTTGCAGATGTTGAACCAACCTTGCATCCCGGGGAGGAAGCCTACTGGGTCATGGAGGATGAATTTTGAGATGTGTTGTTGGATCTGATTTGCTAGAATCTTATTAAGAAATTTTGCATCTATGTTCATCAGGGATAATGGCCTATAGTTCTCTTTCTTTGTTGGATCTTTACCTGGTTTGGGTATCAGTGACGTTAGCTTCAGAAAATGATTTTGGGAGAGTTCCATCTTTCTTGATTGCCTGGAATAGTTTTAATATGAATGGTATCAGCTCCTTCTTGTATGTTTTGTAGGATTCTGTTGAAAATCTGTCTGGTTCAGGACTTTCTATTATAGGTAGTTTTGTGAAGACAGACTCAATCTCTTGGGCTGTTATTGGTTTATTTGGGATCTCAATTTCTTCTTGTTTCAACCATAGCAGGTTGTGTGAAATCAGAAAGTCCTCTATTTCATTTAGTTTATCAAGTTTGTTTTCGTACAGATGTGCATAGTAATCTCTGATAATCATTTGTATTTTTTTCAAGGTCAGTTGTGATTTGATCTTTTGCATTTCTGATTGTGTTTATTTGGACTTTTCCTGTCTTTTTCTTGGTCATTCTGGCTAGGGGGTCCATCAATCTTGGTTATCCTTTTAAAGAATCAGCTTTCTCTTTCATTGATTTTTTCCAATGGTATTTTTGTCCTCTATGTCACGTATATGGGCTTTTACTCTGGTTATCTGGATTCTTTTGCTGAAGTTAGGTCTTGAAGTCTTGCCTTTCCAGTTCCTTTGGGTGATTTGTTAGGCTGTTGTTAATTTGTTCTCTATTTTCTTGATGTGTGTTCATAAAGATATAAATTACTCCTAAGTACTGCTTTCATAGCATCCCAGAGGTTTTGGTAAGATGTTTGATCTTCAGTTTCATTTGTTTCCAGGTATCTTTTAATTTCTCTTTTGATTTCTGTGTTGATCCAGGAGTTGTTCAGCATCATACTCTTTAGTGTCCATGTCTTTGTGGGTTTGGGGGGAATTTTGCCGGTGGTATTTGTTTTTATTCCACTGTGGTCCAAGAAGGTGCATAGCAGTATTTCAATCTTGTAAAATTTGATTATGCTTGATCTATGACCGAGGATGTGGTCAGTCTTAGTGTATGCTCCATGTTGTGATGAGTAGAATGTATATCCTATGCTGTGGGTGGTGTGTTCTGTAGGTATCTACTAAGTTCATTTGGTCAAGCATTCAGTTGAGCTTCTGTATGTCTTTATTGATTTTTTGCCTCAATGATCTATCTAGGGTTGTTAGTGATATATTTAAGTCTCAAGCTATGATAGTGTTACAAAAGCTGGTACCCCTGTGTTGGGTGCATATATGTTTGGGATGGATATTTCTTGTTGATGGATTGAACCTTATCCTTATGTAGTGTCCTTCTGTGTCTTTTAAATTTATGATAGCTTAAATGTCGTTTTGTCTGATATTAAAATTGTGACTCCTGCCTGCTTTTGTGATCCATTCACCTGAAAATTTATTTTCCATCCTCTAACTGTGAGTCTGTAGGCATCCTTTGTTGTGAAAAGAGTTTCCTGGAGACATCAAATTACTGGGTCACTTTTTAATACAGTTTTTCATTCTTTATCTTTTCAGTGGTGCATTTAGTCCATTCATGTTCAGACTGATTACTGAAATGTGAGAGTTTGTCCCTGTAATAATGCTCTTATAAGGCTACTTTGTTTCTGCTTAGATTTCAGTTCATATATGTTTGTGTTTTCATTTTTGTAGGTATGCTGTGTTTTCTGCTGCTTCTGTGTTTGTTTGCTATCTTGTGAAATATATGGTCTTTTGTTTCTTTTGTGCATAGCAATTTTTTAAGCATCTCCTGTAGAACTGGTCTCAAAGCAGCACATTCTCTTAGGGAATGAATGTCTGGGAAGGATTCTAATTCTCCCACACTAATGAAAATTAGCCTGGCTGGGTAGGAAATTCTTGGTTGAAATTATTTATCTCTGAGAACATTAAACATTGGGGTTCAATTCCATCTGACCTGTAGTGTTTCTGCAGATAAGTCTGCAGCAATTCTGATTGGTTTCCCCTGGTAGGTAGTCTGACCATTTTCTCTTGCTACCTTTAGGATTTTTTTCTTTTATATCTAAATTGTGTAGGTGAATTACTATGTATCTGGGGGTTGGTCTTCTCATAAGATGTCTTGCAGGGGGTCTCTGATTCTCTTGTGTTTGTATAGTCATTTCTCTGGCCAGATGAGGAAAGTTTTCTTGAATCATTTCATGGATAAATTTGCACAACTTTGGGAGAGTTTTTTCTTTCTTCTTAGGGTTTTTTTCTATATTTCCAATAGATTGAATTAATTCCATATTTTGGTCATCCAGTCCTGAGATTCTTTCTTTTGTTTGGTCAAGTCTACTTCCCGTACTTGTCAGTTTGTTATATATTTATTGGATGGAGTTTTTTATTTCTGTTATTCGGAGTATGCTTTCTTGAGTTTGTCCAGCTCTGTTGAAATTTCATTTAGTTGTAGCCCTTGCGTTTCTTGATTTTTATTCAGTCTATCCAACAATTCTCTGACCTCTATACACACCTTCTGGGTACTGTCATTTTTGGAGATAGCCATTTTTTGTGCCCCAGTAAGCTGTTCTGTCTAATGCTGACTCTTTGCTGGGGCTCTGATAGTTGCCAGCAGTTCTTCATTGGTTTTTCTTCATTTGTAGCAGTTCTCTTATCTATCTCTTTAATTCCATTGTTCAGTGGAAAATGGAGAAGCAGTAACAACTGATATTTGCTGTATCTTTTGTCCTTCTTTGAGTCAGGGTTCTGGGTTTGTTCAATTATGAAGTAAGGCTGAGGATGGGGCATTGTGCTGACTCTACAATTTTGAGCACTTACTACAGGATGGGGGGCTGCAAGGATTCAGAAGCTATTGTCAGGTCATAATGTTTGCTATCTGGTAAGTGAGTCAGCTGGGACGCTCTCTTCCTCTCTACACAATATGACCTTACAGTGGTTATGCTTGCATAGCCCCTGAGCAAGACAGGGTGTAAGAGGAAAAAGAGAACTGAGGAGAGGAAAAAAAGAGACAAGAGGAGGAAGGAAAAGAAAAAAAAATAGGAAAAAAAACCCACGAAAAACAGAAAAAAGTAAAGAGAAATAGAAGAAAAGAAAAAAAGAGAAAACCAACCAACAAACAAAGCAACCGAGCAAGATAATCAAACTCATAGACCAAATCCTCCACCAACTGCCTTTGTGGTCAGTTCCACTGTCTGCATCTATCACTCAACAGCTGGCTCAAGGTGGAGGGTGAATCATCTGGGTTCTGTATCTGTTACCCACCAGGGCTCGTGCACTGGGAGCAATGCTTTCTGAGGTCAGAAAAAGCAGCCCTAACACAACGTAAAGATCAGTGCCTGGTCTCCAGATGCAGTTCTGCTGTTTTGCAGAAGCCACCCTGGAGCACTTCTCTGACCAGACATTAGAGAGTCTGCTCAGTTTGTCTACTGATCCGACACTTTTGGGGTCAATAGCTCCCTCCTCAGCAGTTGCAAGGCTCCGGATCTCAGGACCTGGTGGCAAGGCTCTGGAGTTCAGTCCAGAGGTGGCCTCTCCCCACTGCTTCCTTGGGAGTCTGCCTCAGGCTTCCTCCTTGTGTCCCTCCATGGCCCTCGCTGCCATGTTCTGCTTGCTCCGGCAGTTCTTCCCAGGAAAAGCTCCCAACTTACCTGCTGCTAGGTTTCCTGCTCCAATTGCAGGTGTCTGTGTTTGGTCCGGAGTGGGGGTGGGGCATCTGTCTCTCGGGTATAGTGCACTTGGAGAATCCTCTCTGGGCAAGTGATGGTCAATTTCAGAAGGGTGCGAGATCACCCCTTAGTCTCAGGATGCAGGCTGCTCAGAACTGAAATAGATAAAGCAGATCTCTGCCCAGTCCCAGGACAGAGAAAATGGCGGCAGTCTGTGTTTTCTCCTCCGGCAGGTCTTACCTCCAGATTTCCTTCCCATGCTTTCTCCATGGTCCCTGCTGCCAGGGCCTGGTCTGTTGCCGAAGGTGGTGTTGTGGGCCAAGTGCCAGGTGTCAAGAGGCAGCCGATCTTTTTCTTTTTCCCAAGAGGTGACCCGGGGGTGGTGGCTCCTTCTGTGTACAGCGGTGCCGAATTCAGAGCAGCAGCAAATCGCAGCCGTTTCTGCAGGGGGGCCCCAGGTGCTTTTTCCTGTGTCTCCCCTCATTTGGACATTCGCTCACCCACTTGCACACATAAACAGATGCAGATTATTTTGTACACTCACTCTTGCAGAGATTCTCATCCTCTGACTAAATCCATTGCCATCTTGCCCTTTTCTCCAGTTACCATTTTCTGTTGTTCATTGAGTAGGCTTGCATTGTAGCCAAGAATTTCTCATTAATATCTTGTATTTTGTAGTATACAGGCCTTGAACGTCTTTTGTTAGAAATGCAATTGATTTTCATATACTGATCTTATATCCAACAATCTTGCTAAATTCACTTGTTAATTTCAGATTTGAGGTTAATTTTCAGGCAAGTTTTTTTGAGGCAACCTTGCTAACTCACTTATTAGTCATTTGTAGATTCCACTGACTTTTCTATAGAAGACTGTCATGACAGCTGAGAAAAAAAGAAACTTTTTATATTTTACTTTCCTTAGTCGATGCATTTTATTTTTTTGTCTAGCCATACTGTACTGGCTAGAACCTGCCTCATACTGTTGAATAACCTTATTCCTGTCAGCCTTCTGCCATTAAGTACACTGTTAGTGTTGGAGTTTTTAAATGCCTAGAGTTTTAATTTGTTAGACTGGGAGATTTTCCTTCAATTCCTAATATGCTAAGAACTTTCATTAAAACATGTTAAATTTCTCAAATATTTTTTCAATATCAACTGTATAATCGCATTAATAGCCATAAAAAACTACCACTTAATACTTTATCAAAAATAAGAAATATTTGTGATGAATCTGAAAAAAGTTGTATAAGATCTGTACAGTAAAATCAACCAAACATTGGTAAGAAAGTTAAGACAACCTAAATAAATGAATATAGACTATGTCTGAAAAGTCAATATTTCACATTAAAATTCCTTTCAAGAGAGACATTAAAAAAAAAGTGAGGCAACAAATGAGCTGGAAAACTGGGAAAAGAGGGTTCCAGACAGAAGGAACTACAAGCAGGAACTACCCCCAGCAGTTCACATACCTACCACGATGTCATGAGACAGGAGCATCGTATGTGTTCAAGGAACAAAAATGTGGTCATTATGGTTGAAGAACAGAAATCAGTGGAATAGAGGATTGAGATAAGATTAGAGAATTTAGTCAAGTGCTAGATCACATTAGGGTGAAGACAGAGTTTGGAACCCACTAAAAAGTTATACATAAGAGAATTTCAAGAGCTGATTTAGGTTTTTGCTATAATAATAGAACATAGGGCAGCAAGAGAGAAATACAAAGATCACTGAGAAAGTTATTGGAATAACACAGTAGCTGAATTGTGGTTGAGACCTGGCTAGTTAAAGTAGAAGTTATGAGAAGTGGTTGGCAACAGAATATATTATGAAACTAAGATCAACATAATTGGTTGATGAATTGTACTTGGGTGTGAGAGAAAAGGAGGAATCGAGACTGACTTCAAACTTTTTGATTTAGGCAACCTGGAAAAACGGATCACCATTTACTGAAAAGAAATATTAGAAAAAGAGTAGGCTGGAGGGGAAATTAGTAGTATAGACTGTCTTCAAGACGGCTGACTAGGGGCACCTTGTACTTGCCTCCTCTACAAAGAAGAAGCAAAATAGCAAGTAGATAATCACACACTGAGCAGATCATCTAAGAAAGTAAACACTGGAATTCAAGTGACAGGAAATACTTAAGACAAGGAAAGAGGGAGAAGAGAGGTAGCTTCCTCAGCCTAGAGAGTTTCTCCAATATGGGGAAAGGCAAGTGAGAAACCCCCAGCAGTCCACATACCTAACACAAACTCCTGCAATCCTAGTCATGGAAGAGCCCCTTGACCATCATGTTCCCAAGGCTAACATAGGGAGCTGCCTGAAGACGAATCAATGGCATTGATTCAGATAGGGAGCCCATGCTGAGGTCCACATACTTCTGAACCCTAAGAAGCTATGACATGGTGCCATTTTGAAAGCTCAGGCCTTACCATACTGCATCCCACCCTGGGGCACAACACTTCCTGCATCTCCACATCCCTGGAGCTCCTTTGCCATTCCTCACTGCAGCCACTGCTACTGTTGGCTGCTGTTGCCAGGGCCAAAGTGTTAGCCACTGACAATAACCCTGCTTCTCCCAGCAACTGGGCTGTGCATGTTTGCAAGCACCCTGAAGACAGGCTACTCAACCAGCAGCAGCAACCAGAGCCTAGAGTTGGTGCCATCTCCACTTGAGCATTCCACTGCAGGCCTAGGAATCACCCTGTCCTGACTACCATAACCAGCACTCACATGCACTATTGAAGGGCTTAAGGACAAACCCACCCAACCTAACTCTGCCATAAATAATGCCTAAGCATGCAGTCCAAGGAACTGGAAATTGCCCTTCCCTGTCCACCATCATTTGTAATTAAATACTCTTTTATACACGCCATTGGTGGGCCAGACTGGCCCACCCAACTGCTGCTACTACCACAGCTAGGACCCAGCCACATATACCACCTGTGGCCTAGAGACGGGTTTACTTAGCCCAATATAGCCACTGCCAGTAACAGTGCAGACTACTTGGGACCCAGAAGGCTGTCCCACCAATGCTATTGCCATTACCAGTGCCACATCAGCTGCCCAAGATCCTGAGGAGTCCAAGGATCTGCCCATCATGGTTCTGGAGGCCCAAGAATAGGTCCACCTAGACCAGCCAACACCGGTGCCAGTATGTGCTGTCTTGGAGCTGAAGGACAGACACACTTAGCGTGTTGCTGCAAGTGGAAAAATCCAAGAATGAAGCCACCAGGCATTTTCACTCCCAGCAAAACTTCACCATTGCTTCCACTAATGACCACACCCTAAGCCAATGAGGAGAACATAGTCATTACTGGCACTATTTACAGCCTATATATATCTGTGAAGAAAGAGAGGGAGGGAGAAGGGGGGAAAGAGAGAGAGAGAGACTACACTACTGCATGCACCCATAATCAAGGCCAAATTGCTCTACCCAATCGACACGATAGTTCATTTTCAAGAAAAAGTCCTCCTCTATGAAAGCAAATTAAAAAAATTGGAAGAACTGATGCAGATATCAATGTAAGGAATATATATATATAATGCATAATATATGTGCAAAGAAATATGACACTTCCAAAAGAACACAATAATTCTCTAGCAACAGATTCCAATAAAAAAGAAACTTGTGAAATCCTGTAAAAAGAATTTGATATTGTTATTAAAGAAGCTCAGGACAATACAAGAATACACAGATAAACAATACAAAAAATGTTTTAAAATGCAGGACATGAATAAGAAAGTTACTAAAAAGACAGATTTTAAAAAGCCAAACAGAAATTCTAGAAATAAATAATTCATTGAGTGAGATACAAAATACATTTGAAAGCTTCAACAGCAGATTAAATTAAGCAGGAAGAAAAATCAGAATGTGAAGACAGATCTTGTAAATAATTCAGTCAGTCAAAAATAAAGAAAAAATAATTTAAAAGAATGACTACAGTTTCTGCAAAATGTAGGACACCATAAAGTGACCAAATATTTAAATTTTTTGGTGTCACAGAAGACAAAGAGAAACTCAAAAAGATAGAAAACCTATTTAATAAAACAGCTGAAGTTTTCCAAGTTTAGCAAGAAGTTTAGACATTCGGATGCAGGAAGCTCACAGATCCCCTAATAGACAACATTCAAGAAGATATTCTCCACAGCACATTATACTCAAATTTTGAAAAGTCAAAGAGAGAATTCTAAAAACAGCAGCCAAAAATAATCTGTAAGGAAACCCTTACAAGTAAATCAGCAAGTTTCTCAGCAGAAATACCATGGACCAGGAGACTATGAAATGATATACTCAAAGTGCTGAAAGAAAAAATACTGCCAGCAAAGAATATTATACACAGAAAAATTATCCTTCATAAATAAAAGAAAAATAAAGTCTTTCTGGGATAAGCAAAAGCTGAGGGAATTCATTACCATTAGACCAGCCCTACAAGAAATGCTTAAGAGGAGTCATATACTTGGAAGCAAAGGGATGATATTTATATCATAAAAACATGTAAAAATATAAAAGCCACTGGTAGAGCAAATACATGAATTAAGAAGAGAAAGAATTCAAATGTTATCACAATAGCAAACTACAATGATAAACAATAAGAGAGGAAAAAAGGAACAAAGAATATACAAAATGACCAGAAATAAATTAAGAAAGTGACAGGAATCTGCCTTACATATCAATAACAACCTTGAATTTAAACAAATTACACTTTCCACTTAAAAGGTATAAACTGATTGAGTGAATTTTTTGAGAAATTAGCTGAATTACATGCTGCTTACAAGATACTCATCTCATCTGTTGAAACACATATGGACTGAAGATAATGAAATGGAAAAAAGATATTACATGCAAATAGAAACTAAACACGAGCAGACGTAGCTATCCTTATGCCAGAAAAAAAAAATACTTTACGTCAAAAATAATAAAAAGAGACAAAGTCATTACATAAAGAATAATAAAAAGAGACAAAGAAAGTATTGCGTTAATAAAGGGATCAATTCAGCAAGAAGATATAACACAATTCTAAACATGTAGAAACCCAACACCAAAGCATCCAGATATATAAAGCAAACATTATTAGATCTAAAGGAATAGAAGAAGTCCAATATAAAAATAGATGAAGACATTAACAACCCACTGTCAGCATTATATAGATGATTGACAAGAAAAACATTGGGTTTAAACTGCACTTTAGACCAAATGGACCTAACAGACATTGATAGAACATTTTACCCAACAGTTACAGAATATACATTCCTCTCATCAGCACACAAAACATTCTCCAGAATAAATCATATGTTAGGTTACAAGCCACAAGAAATTTTTTAAAAATCAAAATCATATGGAGTATCTTCTCAAGTTACAATGGACTAAAACTAGAAATCAATAACGAAAGAAACATGAAAGCTGAACAAACACATGGAAATTAAACATCATGCTCCTGAATGACCACTAGGTCAAAGGAGGAATTAAGGAGAAAAAATTTTTTTTAATTTATTGAAACAAATGAAAATCAGAACACAATACATCAAAACCTGTGGGATACAGCAAAAGTAGTACTAAAAGGCAAATGTATAACTATAAATACCTATATCAAAAAAGCTGAAAGATTTAAATAGTCTAATGACGCGTATAAAATAACTAGAAAAGCACGAACAAACGAAATCCAAAATTAGAAGAATAAAAGAAATAAGCAAAATGCAGACTTAAAAAAGCAAGTTCAACAAAATAAAGTTTGTTTTTTGAAAGATAATGTCGATAAAGCACTAGCTAAATTAGCCAAGAGAAAAAAGAAAGAAGACCAAACAAAATGAAAAACAATCAAACAAAAAAATCAATGCAACTGATACCAAAGAAATACAAAAGATCATCAGGGACTATTATAGACAACTATACATTAAGGACCTGAAAAATCTAGAGTAAGTGAATAAAGTCCTCGACACATAAAACTTAATAGAGCCGGCTCGGTGGCTCAGCCTGTAATCCCATGCCTTTGGGAGGCTGAGGTGAGTGGATTGCCTGAGCCCGCGGGTTCAAGACCCGCCTGGGGAGCAAGACTTCATCTCTATAATAAATCAAAAAATCAGCCGGGCGTGGTAGCGCACGCCTGTAATTCTGGCTACTCGGAAGGCTGAGGCGGAAGGATCGCCGGAGCCCAGCAGGTCGAGGCGGTGGTGGCCAGGAGCGGCCACTGCACTCCAGTCTGGACAACAGAGTGAGACTCCAACTCAAAAAAAAAAAAACCTAATAGGATTGAATCAGGAAGAAATAGAAAACCTAAACAGGCCAATAGTAACACTGAATCAATAATAAAAAGTCTCACAACAAAGACAAGCTCGCGATTAGATAACTTCACTGCTGAATTCTATCTATTTTACAAAGAAGATATAACACTAATTCTCCTCAAACTATTCAAAAAATTTTAAAAATCAAAGAGGAGGGAATCTCTTTAACTCATTCTACAAGGCCACCATGACCCTGACACCAAAACCAGACAAGAATGCAACGAGAAAAGAAAATCACAGGCTAATATCCTTGGTAAGCATAGACACAAAAATTCTCAACAAAGTACCAGCAAGCTGAATCCAACAACACATCAAAAAAGATAATATACAATGATCAATTGGGAATCCAGTAATGCAAAGATGGATCAACATATGCAAATCAATAAACATGATATATCACATCTACAAAATAAAGAACAAAAAAAAGATTATCTCCATTGATACAGAAAAAGCATTTGATAAAATTCAGCATCTCTCATGACAAAAACTCTCAACAAACTAAGCATAGAAGGAACATGCCTTAACATAATAAAAGCCATATACAATAAACCCATAACTAACATCATACTGAATGGAGACAATGAAAGATCCTTTCTTCTAAGAACTGGAACAAGACAAATCCTTTCACCACTTTATTCAATATAGTACTGGATGTCCTTACTAGAGAAATCAGGCGAAAAAGAAAAGACATCAAAGGCATCCAAATTAGAAAAGAGAAAATCAAATTGCCCTCTTTTTTAGATGACATGATCTTTCTAAAGACTCCACCAAAAAACTCTTAGGTCTGATAAATAAATTCAGTAAAGTTGCAGGATACAGAATCAACATATAAAAATCAGTAGAATTTCTATACACCAATAATGAAGTAGCTAAGAAAAAAAAAAAATCAAGAAGGCAATCTTATTTACAACAGCTACAAAAAAATTAAATGCCTAGGAATACATTTAATCAAAGAGGCAAAAGAACTCTAAGGAAAACTATAAAACATTGATGAAAGAAATTGAAATTGAAGAGGACATAAACAAGTGCAAAGACATTCCACGCTCTTGGAGTGGAAGAATTAATGTTGTTTAAATGACTATATTACCCAAAGCAATCTACAGGTTCAATGCAATCCCTATCAAAATACCAATGTCATTTTTCACAAAATTAGGAAAAAAAATATTAAAATGTATGTAGAACTTGAAAAGAGCCCCAAAAGCCAAAGCAATCCTAAGCAAAATAAACAAAGCTGAAAGCATCACACTGCCTTGACTTCAAAGTATATTACAAGGCTATTGTAATAAAAACAGCATGGCATTGATATAAAAACATACACGAAGTCCAATGGAATGGAATAGGGAAATCAGAAATAAATCTACATATTTGCAACCAACTTACTTTTGAAAAATACACTAAGAACATACATTGGGGAAAGGACATGCTAGTCAATAAATGGTGCAGGAAACACTGGCTATCTATATGCAAAGGAATGAAACTGGACCTCTATCTTGCACCATATACAAAAATCAACTGAGGCCTGTAATTATAAAACTTCTAGAAGGAAACATAAGAGAAACACTTTAGGACATTGATCTAGGCAAAGATTTGAATGGCTAAGAGTTCAAAAATAAACGAACATTAAACTAAAAAGTTTTTGCACAGCAAAGGAAATAATCAACAGAGTAAAGAGTTAACCTGTTGCATGAGAGAAAATATTTGCAAACTATTCATCTGACAAGGGACAAATAAACAGAATATACAAGGAACTCAAAAACAGCTAAACAGTAAAACAAACAAAAAAACAAACAATACCATTGAAAAATGGGCAAAGGACAGGAATTTACATGTCTCAAAAGAAGACATACAAATAGATTTCAGGTATATATATATAAAAACTCAATTTCACTAATCATCAGGGAAATGCAAATCAAAACCACAGAGAGGTATCATCGTAACCCAGTTAAAATGGCTTTTATTAAAAAAAAAAAGTGTTGGCAAGGATGCGTAGAAAGAAAACATTTATACGTGTTTGGGGGAGTGAAAATTAGACAGCCACTATAGAAAACAGTATGGAGATTTCTCAAAAAACTAAAAATAGAACAACCATATATTCCAGCATTCTCAATACTGAATATTAATTCCAAAGGAAAGTAAATCAGTTTATCAAAGGAATAACTTTTTACTACTATGTTTACTGTAGTACTATTTGCAATAGTAAAGATATGAAATCAGCCTAAATGTCCACCAACAGATAAATGGGCAAGAAAAAAGAAAATGTGTTTTATACACACACACACACACACACACGCACACACACACACAATGGGATACTACTCAGCCATAAAAAAAAGAATGAAATTATTTCATTTGCGGTAACATGGGTGGAACTGGAGGTCATTATGTTAAGTGTAATAAACCAGGCACAGAAAGACAAATTTTGCATGTTCTCACGTATATGTGGAGGTAAAAATAAGTTGTTCTCATGGTGGTAGAGAGTAGAATGATGGATATCGGGTGCTGGAAAGGGTGCAAGTGTAGGTGAGAGGGGAAAGGAGAGAAGTTAGCTAAAGGGTACAAACATAGAGTTAGAAGAAATAAGCTCTAATGTTTGATAGCAGACCAGGGCAATTATAGTTAACAACAATGTATTGTATACTTCAAAATAGCGAGAAGAGTGAACATGAAATGTTCCCAACACATAGAAATGATAAATATTCAAGGTGATAGAAATCCTAAATATCTGAGGTTGATCATTACATATTCTGTGCATGTAACAAAATATCATATGTACCTCATAAATATGTGCAAACATTATGAAGCAATAAAAAAGTTGGTATAGTTCAAGTGAATATACCTATCAAGATAGCCAACTAGAAATGTGAATCTAGTATTGAGACAAGTAGTTCGGACAGAAACCGTCTTTTTACCATTAAAGCTATGAGATGGGATGAGTTTACACGGGGAGTGAGGGTCATCCCAGAGCTGTCCTGATGTCTAGAGATGGCAAAAATAAAGGACATAATAAAAAAAGACTAGGGAGAGCAGCGAGCTGGTTGTGAGGAGACCAGAGAAAAGGGTGTTCTGGGAGACAGTGCAAACAGTGATTTCGAGAAGGAACTAATTAACAAATGTGTCAATTCTCCTAAGGACTGGCCCCTGGACTTAGAACCAGAGTTTGTTTGTGACCCGAACTCCAATGGTTCCAGATACTGTGTAAACAAGATTGGATTGGGCTCCTGAAAGAATGGAAGTAGAGGATTTATATAGAGGAGGGACAACTTTTTTGAAGACATTTTCTGTAAAGAGGAGCAGAGAAATAGGCCACTAACCGGAGAGGAGTTTGAGATAAAAGGAGAATTGAGAAACACATAAGTTAAAGGGGAATTGTCAATAAAATTTGCCTTTGGATGATGGAATTTTAGGAGGGTGTTTTTTTTTCTTTCCTTTTTTTTGGTTGACAAGTGACAATTGTACATATTTATGAGTTACAGAGTGATTTGTTGATACACATATTCAATGTGTAATGATTAAATCAAGGTAATTAGCTTATCCATCCCCTCAAATGTGTATCATTTTTTTGTGTTATGAGCATTCAATATCCTCCCTTCTAGCTTTTTGAAAATATGTAATGTTCTTGCTAACTATAGTCACCCTACACTACTATAGAATACAAGAACTTAGTACTCCTATCTAGCTATAATTTTGTATTCATTAATCAATTCATTCTCTGTCCTTACCTCTCTTCCATCCTGTCCAGTCTCTAAAACCCACGATTCTACTTGCTGCTTCTATGGGCTCAACTTGTTAGTTAGTTTGTTTGTTTATTTAGCCCCTATCTATGTCTGAAAACATGGGATATTTATTTTTCAGTCTGACTTATTTCATTTGGTATGGCCCTCAGACTCATCCACATTGCCACACATGACAGGATTTCATTATTTTTTATGGCTGAATGGCATACCATTGAGTATTTTCACCACATTTATTTGTTCATTCCTCTGTTGATAGACTTTTAGGTTGATTCTATATTGTGGCTATTGTGAACAATGTTGCAATAAGCCTGGGGGCCACAATCTCTTCAATATGCTGATTTTCTTTTCTCTGGATAAATATGCAGTAATGAGATCACCGTATCATAGGACTGTTTTATTTTTAGTTTTTTTAGAAACTTTGATATTGTTATCCTTAATGACTATAGTAATTTACCTTCAGGAAGGTGTTTTTTTTTTTTTTCTTGCTTGCATTCGTCTCTATTTTCCAAATTCCTCTAATGAGTATATGTTAATTTCATAACCAGAAAACAAATGAAGTATTAGAAAAAGAAAAATATGTGAGTAATTTCTCTCCCCTCTGATACATATGGATATCTGACCGCATGATGGAAGATTATTGGAAAGTGAGCTTTTTCATTTTACTTTTATTTTATTTTTATAATCCAGGCCTCAGCACCAAGAGACAAGTTACACAGCCTTTACAATGTGAGTGGGATTTCAGGTGCCTTGGCTGAGTCTCGCCATGCCTTAGGCTGTAACCAGAGGTGTGGCTGCCACACAAGAAGCACTTTCAATATCTTGGAAGACTTTCATTTTAGTATCCATCTGTTATGATGATTCAAGTTGCTTACAATGATTTTGGATTGGAAAATGGCTTTAGTACCAAGTAATTTTGCTCATCTATGTATTAAGAAGCTATAGCCTTGAGTTTTTCACTGCTTCTCTGATTAATTCTGCTTAGCTTTTACTGAATCTAAATGCCTACGAATCAAGGGAGCAAGCAGGTATAAACACACCACATACCATTTAGATAGTGAACCCTGGAGAGACCGCAAACCCTTCAAAAATGAGTAGCATTCACTACATCCACTTGTTATCCTGAGGGAATGAAGACCCTGTGTCACTATATTTTCTAATTAAACAGATGACATTATTTTTTATTGGTGAAACCATTTTTCAAGAATGGGCTCCATGTTTCTTTTAAAACAGATTGGGACAAACAAAATCTGACTACAGTCATACCACGGTCCTCTAGTCTAGTATACGCCTGGAAGTTCTTTGTTAAAGGCCCCTTCACTGTGTAAAAGATAGCATGATGAGAAACAGTGACTTCCTAATGGTTAGAACCACATGGGTGCTGACACTGGTGTAGGGCTGCATGACCCGACCCCCATTTAGAGCTCCACTTTCCTTTCCTAGGGATCGGAGATAAGGGGGTGCTATGTGGTGCTTACACCAGTGGCTTGGGGAGGATCACCTCAAACAAGAGAGACAGTGTTCCCCAGCAAGGATCAGCAAGCAAGCTACCTTGGCTGACTCTCTGGGGAGCTAGAAGTCTCTTCCTGAGAGGTGCAAACCTCAACCTGTACCTGGAACCTGGAGCTTGACTCTTTTTCAGGAAAGAACACAAGGATGAGTCACAAAAAGTAAGAAATTTTAATCTGGACTGAAAGTGCATGTGAGAGAGAGAGAGAGAGAGAGAGAGAGAGAGAAAGAGAGAGAGAGAGAGAGAGAGAGGTGTGCAAGTGATCTCCAAGAGGGAGTCCTGGGAAAGGTAGGGAGTGCGGGTTCTTACTAGTTGTTTTGTGTCAGTTTCATGTCCACTACAAGTTACAGGAAGTTTCTCAATCTCTGGCACAGTAATTTTCCATTCCTCCCTATGTCTAAGCTAGCTAACCTGCCTCAGTGAGTGTTTGGAAGTGCTAATACATGACCGTTGCTTTTTGTGTTTGTTTGTTTGTTTTTGGAGTTGAAGTCTCACTCAGTCGCCCAGGCTGGAGCACAGTGGCACACTCCCGGCCACCCCAGCCTCGACCTGCTGGGCTCCAGCGATCCTCCCGCCTCAACCTTCCAAGTAGCCGGAACTTCAGGCATGCTGCCAAGCCCAGCTAATTTTTTTATTTTATTGTGGAGATGAGGTCTCGCCATGTTGCGCAGGCTCGTCTCAAGCCCGTGGGCTCAGGCAATCCTCTCACCTTAGCCTCCCAAATAACTGGGATGACAGGCTGAGCCCTCAAGCCCGGCTCATGACTGTTGTTTAATGTCCATCCTTTTTTGTTTCTGCCCCAACACAACCGAGGTCAGCCTTGTTCTTATGCCACTCTTCCACATTGTCCACGACCCTCAGCCGTGGAAGGTCGCTGCAATCCTTAGGCCCTCCAAAGCCTTTCTTTTGGTTCATCCTCATCTTACCCTGTGGCTCCCTGTTGATTGCCGGAGTCCAGGCCACCACTTCACCTCCTAGTCTATGGCTGGCCTTTTCAAAACGTAAACTGTTATATACGGGGTGGCCTCAGGACAACAACAGAAAGCTCACTGCACCCCCAAATAATCTTAGGACACTTGTTATTCCTCTAACCCACTGGTGTATCGGTTGCCTCCCCAGCATCTCTTCAACAATTGCTAATATTCATTTGGAAGGCGTGTTTTTCCAAAAAGCTGTCTTTGCACGTGGGGTTTAGCATGTGGGCTAAGCTAATCCACTTAGCAAAATCTACCCCTCTGGCTACGGATACTGGTTCTGGGGTGGAGATGTAATAAACTAGTCCAATATGCATATTATCTTAATGAGAATTCTGAGACAAATATGTCTCTTACTATATGTGAATATATGTATAAATAGATGCCCCTAGTATATTCAGACACTAATCTAAGAACCATGAATGCAGTCAATCTGAGAATGAAGTCAACAATGCGAAAGAAAGAGCAGAAAAAGCAAAAGGAAATGGATTTCTCCTTGACACCATTAAGTCTTTTAATCAAGCTATACCTGATACCTGCCCTAATTTTGAATTTTTTATGTTAGCCAAAGACTTTCTTACATAAGATAAGCCAGTTTTGAATTGAATTTTGTGCTAGCTAGACCAAAATAATACTAGAATCTTTCACTCATTATCAGACTCTTGTCCAAGTGGCAGACAATTATAACAACATCAGCAACAGATACTGCACAACTGCTATCTGATCAAGATATAGATAGATTTCTCTTACTTAGAGAAAGTTAACTAAAATGCTTCAATCTTTTCCAAATTTATAAAATTCAGTCAATTTTGAAACTGATATCCGGAAACTCCACAGAAAGAAACTATTTGACTCAAAAAGTATGCAAAGTTAATAAATGTAGTAAATTGCAAAATATGACCACAAATTCCTCCCAACCCCGGTATGCTCACCTTTTTGCAACATGGTTGCCTCTCTTCCTAGGTGAAGTCCACCTTCTACCACCCTTGTTTCAGACCAACATTGTGACTTATTGCAACCAACATAATGCACAGGAAATAATGCCATGCAACTTCTGAAATTAGGCCTGGAGAGATGTTATACCTGCTGCTTTTTCCTTAAAATCATCACACAGAGGCAATACTCTAGTCCAACTGGAGAAGGAGAGGCCATGTGAAGGAGAACCAGAAGCCCTAGCCGAGGGTCAACACCAACTGCCGTATGTGTAGACGAAGCCATCTCAGCCCTGCCTGCCCACTCAACCCTTTGGCTACATGCAGCCCCATGAGTGAGTCAAGGAAAGCCAGAAAAGATACTGCCCAGGCAACCCAGATTTATTATTGTGATGAATAATAAATTACCGTTGTCTCAGTCTACTAAACTATGGGAGTGATTTGATCATCAGCAGAAACTGACCCAAAGAAGTTTAAAGAAAATGCATCAATAAAGACTAAAGAATTCTCCAATGTAGAGCATAATTCCCCAATTCTGCCATATGCTCGTAACTATTTCCTATTCAAGGGAGAAATTTAAAAATGCTGGGCTCTGAGCAAGAAAGTCCATGTCAGAAAAACAACTGGGAGCAGTCTTAGTTTGACAATAGAGACAGAATGGTGCATTATTCATTTAAGGACCTGTGCATTGGCATTCTTTAAAAAAATAAGACAGGATATATGTAATTTTCATAGATGTGACAATTTGTTCCTTTCTGGGATTCTTTTTGTATTTTATTGTGTATATTTTAGATATACAACATGTTTTAATATATGTTGAAAGTGGTTACTATAATCAAGCAAATAGAGATACCCATCATGCACATAGCTATGCCTTTTTGTGACGAGAATACCTAAAATCCATTCCCTTTGCAAAAATTCCAAATACAGGACAATATCATTGACTACACTCTTCACATTGTACATAAGATCTCTGTAATTATCCATCTTATGTATCTGCAACTCTGTATATTCTAAGCTACATCTCCCCATTTCCTCCCCTCACTCACCATTTTACTATTTTTTCCTATTTCTATG
Organism: Carlito syrichta; assembly: GCF_000164805.1. NCBI lineage: Eukaryota > Metazoa > Chordata > Mammalia > Primates > Tarsiidae > Carlito > Carlito syrichta. Next base: position 506,975 of record NW_007247427.1, read on the forward strand.
TATAGACTTTTTAAAAAAAGATTCCACATATCAATGACATCATGCAGTATTTTTTTTTAATTTTTCTTTCCGTATCCAGCTTATTTAACTTAGCGTAATGTCTTTCATGCTCATCTATGTTGTGGCAAATGGTAATATTTCCTTTTTGTTTTTTTCGAGACTTACCAATATTCCATTTTATATATATTTGTCATTATACAAATATATTTCATGCTTTCTTTTTATATGTATTTCACATTTTCTTTGTCTGTTCATCTGTTGATGGACACATCCACATCGGTGGTTTCCTTATCTCGACTATTGTGAATAATGCTGCAATAAACATGAGCGTGCAGATAATTTCACAAGATTTTTTTCATTGCCTTTGGGTGTATATTCAGAAGAGGAATTCCTGGGTCATATCGTAGCTCCATTTTTAATTTATTTAATAATTTTCATACTGTTTTCCACATTGTCTGCACCAATCCACATTCCTACCAACAGTATACGAGACTTCCCTTTTTATGCATCCTTGCCAACTCTTGGTATCGCTTATCTTTTCTATAAAAATCTTTTTTTTTTTTTTAGAAAGCAGGATTTATTGAGAGGATGGAAAAGCTCTCACAGTGGGAAGGGACCCAAAGGGGTTGTCCATATAATAATCATTTTAGTATGTGAGAGGCGATCTCACACTGTGGTTTGGATTAGCATTTCCTCTGATGATTAGTGATGCTGACTCCTTTTTTATATACCTCTTGGCCATTTTTATATCTTTGGAGAATTGTCTGCCAGGTCCTTTGCCCATTTGTTTCAGTTGAATGACTTGTTTTTCTTCTATTAAATTGTCTAAGTTCTTTATATAGTATGGGTTTTAACCTCTCATCAGCCGTATGGTTTGCAAATATTTTCTCTCAATCTGTAGGCTTTTTCATTTTTTTATTTTTTATTTTGGCAGTTTATCGTAGCTTCTTTTTTCTTTCTTTTTCTGTTTTCTTTTGTAGCTTGAGCTTTTGATGCAAAAGCCAAAAAATCCTTGGCAACTCCAATGTCAAAGAGTTTTTACTCCATGCTTTCTTCCAGAAGTTTTGTGTTTTCAGGCCTCATGTTTAGGTCTCTTCCTATATTGAGTTGATTTTTTGTGTATAGTGTAAGTCAAGGGTACAATTTCATTCTTTTGTATGTGGAAATCTCGCTTCCTTAGCACCTTTTATTGAAGAGATTTTTTTTTCTCCATTGTTTTTTTTAGTGTCCTTATCAAAAATTAGTTGACTATATATGTTTGGGTTTATTTCTGAGATTTCCATTCTGTTTCATTGGTCTCTATGTCTATTTTTATGCCAGTACCATACTGTTTTGATTACTATTGATTACTTTGTAATATAATTTGAAATAAAAAAGTACAATTCCTCTAACTTTGTTTTTTTCCTTCAGAATTCCCTTAATAATTTAGTGTTTTGTGATTCCATACAAATTTTAGAATTGTGTTTTCTATTTCTATGAAGGCTGCCATTGGATATTTGATAAGGATTACATTGAATCTGCATTTCTTTAGGTAGTATTGACATTTTAACAACAGAGGTTTTTATGTTGGCAAAACAAAACACTTTTACTTTAAATATTTGTAGTATATAAAGAGATCTACCAAGAAAGGTAAGGAAAGGTCATTGAAAAGAAAAGACATACCATGTGAATTAATAAGTAGAGCAGAAAGATCAAATTCTTCTCTTCTGAATATTCTAGCCGGCTCGGTGGCTCAGCCTGTAATCCCGTGCCTTTGGGAGGCTGAGGTGAGTGGATTGCCTGAACTCGCGGGTTCGAGACCCGCCTGGGCAGTGAGACCTCATCTCTACGATAAATCAAAAAATCAGCCGGGCGGATAACACATGCCTGTAATCCCGGCTACTCGAAAGGCTGAGGTGGAAGGATCGCCGGAGCCCAGCAGGTGAGGCTGTGGTGGCCGGGAGTGGCCACTGCACTCCAGTCTGGGTGACCGAGTGAGACTCCAACTCAAAAAAAAAAAAAAAAAAAAAAAAAAGAATATTCTGAGAGTTTAGTGGTGATTAAAAAACATAAGACAATCACTGCCCATGTGAAAGCTTTTTCCTAAACAAATATTGATGCTTAAATTTACAAAGCATTTAGTTTGAAAAATGAAAAGTAAGGTAGTCAATTCCTCCCCACCCCAACAAGATTCCTAAGCACTTATTGAATAATGTAAATATGAACATAGATTTGAACATAACATGTTTCTGGGTGTAATGTAAATTCAGTTCTGAGCCAGGAGTAATACCTAGGGCTTGGCAAACCTGAAAACAGTAAGAGATTTGCCCACGTCTCAGGGTTTTCAGGAGACGAATCAGTGCAAAAGGATGAGCCACGTAACAAATAAGCATTTCCTCTCCCCATCTGCCTACCTTCCATCTAAATGGTCCACATACCAATTTCTTTATTTTTTAAACACTGCTATGCGATAGGTACTGCTAGCATGCTGCAAACACAACAATAAACAAGACCAGCAGAATCCCTGCTCTCACGCAATTTATACTATGGCATAAAGAGATGGATAAAAAAGGAGACAGGAACCTATCCTGTGAGGTTTTATAAGCCAAAGTAAGGAAGGCATGCAATTTGATTCTCTGTGCAGCGGGAAACCACTGGCTGATTTTACGCAGGAAAACAGCACACTGTTATTTATGTTTTTAGACAACCATTCTTACCACTGTGTGGAGAATAGAATATTGGCAGGCAACAGCAGAAATGGGGAGGCCGCAGAGACTATGTCAAGGCTCTGTGGTATGAAGCATGAGATCGTAGACTCTGGAGCCATTTTGAATCATTGCTTTTTCATGAATGACCTATGCGGCCTGTGGCAAGGGGCTTAACCTCTCTGCATCTTTTTGTTTTTTCTCATTTGTAAGATTACCATAATGATAATGCTCATTTTATAGAGTTGCTGGGAAGATCTTTGGACATTGGCATGTCATAAATGTTCTCTATCTGTGTCATTTTGCAGCAGAATAGGCTTGGGTACGAAATAGAGAAAAGTGAGAGAATTCGGGGATGTCTGGAGGTGGTATCGCTGGACAGGCTAACATTATGATATTGAAAGTGTGGAAACTGATGAATCAAATATATTTGCCTAAGGACACCTATTTAGTTATTATAATTCTTTTGTATTAGAGGTGAGTTGTAAAAGGGTGGGATTAATCTGTCATACAATCAGATAATTTGAAACTTAGTAAAGAACTCAGAACAAACTCACCTCAGTGGTTTCAAAAAGGGCTTCACAGAGCGACCTGCTGGGCTCCGGCGATCCTTCCGCCTCAGCCTTCCGAGTAGCCGGAATTACAGGCATGCGCTACCACGCCCGGCTGATTTTTTGATTTATTGTAGAGATGAGGTCTCACTGCCCAAGCGGAGTCTCGAACCCGCGGGCTCAGGCGAATCCGCTCACCTCAGCCTCCCAAAGGCGCGGGATTACAGGCTGAGCCACCGAGCCCGGCTTGAACTCTCTTTTCTTTAACGTCCTCCAAAACTTATCTACTCTCAAAACCCATTTCTTATGGAAAAAAAAATGCAAGTCTTTGTCTCTTCGAGCTCACACTTCCACTCTCTAAACTTTATCTTTCCACATCTAAAATCGCACATCAAGATTTTTATAAATAGAGACATTCCTCTTTTAAGAGAAATTTTAGTTGCCAGCATAAAAAAAGAACATTTTGTATCTACCGTCTTTATAGGCATGGATGGGTGGTGGGGTAAGAATTAAAGCCAACCAGATTTTAGTGCTAATATCAGGGATGACACCAATTAAACTATGATGTCTGCCCATCATCAGTTGATCACCTCAGGCACTGTCCTGGGGATTCGTTTGTGATGGAACATGCCAGTCAACACACATGCTCCTTGTCAGCCAACACATGTGCTTCTTGATCTGAGTTCTTCAACTGGTTTGGAGCAAGGGTTTAACCAGTAGCATGGTGGGTGTGAAGGCCAGGTTTGATATTCGGTGAGGAAGGTGTTGACTAGGATAAAGACAGATAGAATTGGATTGCATACTGTTCATAGAAACCTCCAGGAATTGGAGACCTAGTCAGGAAACTGGCTCAGAAGGACCATCCTCTGTGCTCTGCACCAGCAGTGGTCAGAAGAAGAGGTGATAGGACTCAGTGAGGCAAGGAAGTGCTCGCACTCTGCAAAAGAATTACCAGATTTACAGCAGCAAAAATTCTAATTACACTGGAAAAAGTTCCTGAGACACAGACAGTCTTCTTTGGCAAGATTTGCATCTAAATATGGGTACAGTTGGCTCTGAGGATTGAGGACATCAGTTTCTGTGGCTGAGTTCTGTTATTGAGTACTTCAGGTCAAACCTGACGGGTTGGAAGAGTTTATTTATATACAAAAAAGAGAGAGAGCACTACTTCTTTTATTTGGTGGCAGCTTTGGAATTAACTAAAATATACCAAATGGTGATATGGAATGCCCGGATCCTTTGTGTCCATGAGGACACTACCATCCTTTAAAGTGAATTCATTATGATCTTTGAATACTTTAGGTTCTGAATTCTGATAAATAAATTATTACTAATTGAGGGAATATGTGCATAGCTTTTATATCTCTGTTGCTTTGCTGCATTTAATGTATGATCTATTTGCAGAGATAGTCTAGGAAATTTTCAATGATGACAGAAGCTGTCTTCACACACTCTGTCATGACAAATCATCTTCACGAATGAGTGTCTGTGTCGGGATATACTTATAAATTCATACATGTAAACCAGACGAGCATGGATTGTGCATCTTTGTTCAGAATGTGATAAGCAGAGGCAAAATGATATGCATGTTGGTCTCAGCCTATATCTCATAATCCACTTGTGTTCTGCTTTGATGTGGTAAAGTCTAGCTTTGGGCCACACACCAATGGCAAAGACAAAGCTAAAGAAAGGTGAGAAGAGCCGGGCTCGGTGGCTCAGCCTGTAATTCCCGCACTTTGGGAGGTTGAGGTGAGTGGATTGCCTGAGTCCGTGGGTTCGAGACCCGCCTGGGCAACTTGGAGAGACCTCATCTCTACAATAAATAAAAAATTAGCGGGCGTGGTAGCGCGCACCTGTAGTTCCAGCTACTTAGAAGGCTGAGGCGGAAGGATCGCCGGAGCCCAGCAGGTCGAGGCTGGGTTCGACCACTGCACTCCAGTCTGGGCGACAGAACGAGACTCCAACTCAAAAAAAAAAAAAGAAAGGTGAGAAGGGTGAGAAAATATAGGTGTAGAGTGAGGTTTGCAGTCACAGGCCTAGAGACTGCCTTCACCATAACACACTATCAACAGATTATCCGGTTTTCAGGTAGAGTTATACCTCCCTCCAAATAGAAACTTTTGGAAATTTCAGGATTTATATGAACTATCACCAAAATTGAACGTCTCTAGGGAAAGGCAAAGAAACAAAAGCAATGCATGCTGCTTGTGATAATAGTTAAAATGGGTAGGCTACAGATGTCTCATTCTTCAGTAAATTGTTAAATTACTCCCAATTTTATTTTTCTCTACTTTTCATTTTTTGCTTCCATCCAGCACAGATTATGAAAGTTGCAAACTTTCCTATTGTTTGACAAGTAATAGTGAAACTAAGATAATCTACATCTCTTCTTTTTCCATTTGAGCCCAAAAATTTATAAATCTGTGTATTTAGGTTAAGCTATCCAGTTGTACTTACAATTGATTGTCAAATATGTTATTGTCATTAACATTTGATAGTCTGTGAACTTCCATCCACTGTTTCACATTGGCCAGGATGGCCTATTTCTGATCATTCTGCTCCTTCTAGAATTGCTCTGAGTCATGTTCACACCTCTCCCAAGTCTCAGCTCCATGAAATGTGCTGCCTACACAGTATCATTTACATAAAATGCCAAAAGAATTATCTAATAAATTCATATAAACAATTGTTATTAATGGAAACATTTTCCCTACAGACTTGTACATTGCCTAAAATTCTCCCATTAACACCATTTTTAAAGGACTATCATTCGATACACCATTACTTTAATTAGACTTACTGTCTAAGAGAGAAAAGTCGTGTTAACACATTATCTCAATGGGTTGAGCTCTTTAATTAACTCATTATTAATTAGCACAGTCCGTGACCAATAGCATCCAAGTAAAGGATGATTACATTTGGGTGGAAATACAAAAAGGCCAAGGAAGTACAGTAAACTCTCTGAGTGCAGCTCTTCATTGGTCAACACACACCCTGATCTTTTATGAACCAAACACTCTAAGCGATGGGGATAATGTACGGAAAAAAAAGAATAAAAGAATAAAGACTGACCTCATGAAACTGGTGAAAATAATTGGGAGGTCACTAAGGGAAGGTTCAGAGAGAAATGAAGGCAGCCCTTTTTTCTTCTAAACAATTTTACAAAAACCCCTGATCAACTCTCCCAGAGCCTCAGCACCCCTTGATCTGCTGTTGAAGACTCTAGTGAAAACTTTTCATCTAAACCAAGTGCCTAATAATAATATTAGTCCTCCTAAGAAGTAGAAAAAAACTGTCCTTACCACTAAAATATTGCTTTCATTATTGTAATGCTTGCATCAGTACAATAATATGCACTAATGCATCATGTAAGTAGAACAGAATCTTGATGGTATCTATCCTATGTAGGAAAAATGACATTCCATTGATTGTGCCTGGAAAGAATCAAGTGCTCTGTATTCTAAATGGTTTTGAGCTTCCATAGTAATTTACAGGAAACTGATGTGTATTCAGGTTAGAGTTGAGAGCTAATTCTGTAACACCGAAGTGTTTTGTGAGATATCAGCAAGGTTGACTCATTTTAAGATAACCACAAGTCAAAGCAGTTCGTATATAGCAAATGTTTCTTAAAAGGAAATGCATTCCCAGCATCGATTAGAGCTATTGCTGATGAGACCAACTTAGGAAGTTTTTCAAAGGCAGGTACTACTTTCCAATTCTTCAGCTCACTTTTCTTAGTTGCAAATCCTAAACACTCAGAGGAAAGGAGTCCCACCTGCCCTTAGCTGTGGGTCTTGAAGTCACAGACTGGAGAACGGTTTTACGGACTGCACTCATGCTCTCTTTCCCCTGTTCATCATTTTCTTTGTTATGACTGATCTAAAACTTCAACTGCCTGAGATTACAGAGAGGTTACCTGCCCCTGAACTAAGAATCCTGATTTCTAGTCATCTTCCTTCTTTATCTAAAGTAATTCTGATCATAAACAAAGGAGAGAAGAGAGCAAGAAGAAAGAGAGAAAAGAATGACTACAGCAAATAAAGACAGCAAAACAGCATAGAATAAAGAAAGATAGAGGAAATTACATTCATGGATCCCTTTTTTTATTTTTCAATCACCAAAAGAGGGAGTAACTGTCATTAAAAGTATTTTCAAATGATGTGCCAAAAACTTCACGAATAGCCGGGCTCGGTGGCTCAGCCCGTCATCCCGCGCCTTGGGAGGCCGAGGTGAGTGGATTGCTTGATCCCGCGGGTTCGAGACCTGCCTGGGTAACTTGGAGAGATCTCATCTCTACAATAAATCAAAAAATCAGCCGGGCATGATGGCACGTGCCTGTAATTCTGGCTACGCAGAAGGCTGAGGCAGAAGGATCACCGGAGCCCAGTACGTAGAGGCTGCATTGGCCGGGAACAGCCACTGTACTCCAGTCTGGGCGACAGAGTGAGACTCCAATTCAAAAAAAAAAAAAAAAACTTCAAGTACATCACATTTGAAGTGTGCCACTTGCTGATGATTCCAGCTAAAAAGTACAAAATGGTTTGTATGTTTGTTTCCTTCGTATAATTGAATCATTTCTCAGAATAATTCATGTCTGCTAGGTCCGTTGTTACCAACGGGACTCCTAGTCATCTTTTAAGACCCAGCTCTTATCCTTCTTCTTGGACAACCTTTTCTTAACCACTTGACACCTGAACCTTCTAGCACTTTGTCTCTGTAACCTGCATTTGGCACTTACCAAAGATCGCGCTGTTACTTATCTATGTGAGTGTTTGTCTCCCAGGTATACTGACATCTCTTTAAAATGAGTGCCCAACTCCTTCTGTATCATTCATAGTCCTTATCACAGTTCCTTGCACAATCATCATTGTATTTCAGTCATGAAATAAAGCTGAGAGTTTATATGAAAAAATATAAATTCAACCTTGGGATCATCCTTCAATAAAAATGACAGAGAAGCAACTCACTCAAGGTTAAATATTAGAAAGTAACAATGATCTACCCATATATTCACTTGGTACCCACAAAGCAGTGATTCTTCTTTTATTTGTTTTTATTTTATTTTATTCTTTTTTTTTTTTTTTTAGAGTAGGAGTCTCAATCTGTCACTCAGGCTGGAGTGCAGTGGCATGCTCACAGCCACTGCAAACTTGACCTGCTGGGCTAAGGTGATCCTTCTGCCTCAGCCTTCCAAGTAGCTGGAACTACAAGCATGCACCACCACGCCCAGCTAATAGCAGAGATTCTTAATCTTTACCCCATCGCAGCACACATAGAAAATATATCTGACCAGCACACCAGGGAAGTGGGCTGCCAGTGGCTGGAGCGACAGTCCCAGGCTGATGGAAATTCATTTTCCATAATACTTGAAATTCCAGCATAACTTGGCTGCTGTCTGGGTGGTTCTCCTATAAAGGATCTGTATGCTGTAAGACAGCAACTTATATGTAGAGATGGACACAAGAGTCAATGAGACTTGATCCCTGCCATTAAAGAGTTAGGATTGAAAGATGGTGAGTAAAATAAGCACAAAAATCCCTATAACCCAAGGCCAGGAAGCAAGCAATGACCAGATAAAAGAACAGAGACAAATTAATGTAGAATATAGGACTGTAATATAGTCATTCAGAAACACTGATTGAAGCCGGGCTCGGTGGCTCAGCCTGTAATCCCGCGCCTTTGGGAGGCTGAGGTGAGTGGATTGCCTGAGCCCGCGGGTTGGAGACCCGCCTGGGCAGCGAGACCTCATCTCTACAATAAATCAAAAAATCAGCAGGGCGTGGTAGCACGTGCCTGTAATTCCCGCTACTTGGAAGGCTGAGGCGGAAGGATCGCCGGAGCCCAGCGGGTGGAGGCTGCGGTGGCCGGGAGCAGCCACTGCACTCCAGTCTGGGCGACAGAGTGAGACTCCAACTCAAAAAAAAAAAGAAACACTGATTGAGTATCAACTGCATTTGACACTGTGCTAGGCACTGGAGATGCAGCTCCAGAACTCAAGGAACTACTTGCAGACTAATAGGAAAATCACATCTATCAATACATTGTTATAAGAAAGTGGTTGCAATGATGGAGAAAGATGCAAGGTCTCGTGGAAGCACACTTGAGTTGGGCATTAAAGGAGAAATTGAATTTTAACAAGCAGAAATCTACATGAAATAAAGGAGATGATAAGACATTGTAGTTGCAGAAATATGAAGAGAATTACTAGTAAGAAGCAAAACTCAAGGTCAGTGTGGTCCTGAGTACAGAGGAAAACTGAGGTCTAAGCACATTTGTAGGCAAATGGCAAGGAGTTGTTTACTAACAGCCATGAAAGACAAAAATAAGGAAGAAGAAGAGGAGGAGAAGGAGGAGGGGGAGGAGAGGAAGAAGAAAGGCAAAATGAAGCAAAGGTAAAGAGTAAGTTCCCAGGTTTAGCAAATGAAACTAATCCCTTGCCTTGGGAGGCTGAGGTGAGGGGACTGCCTGAGCCCGCGGGTTCGAGACCCGCCTGGGCAAATTGATGAGACCTCGTCTCTACAATAAATCAAAAATTAGCCGGGCGTTTTAGCGTGCGCCTGTAGTTCCAGCTACTTGGAAGGCTGAGGTGGAAGGATCGCCGGAGCCCAGTAGGTCGAGGCTGTGGTGGCCAGGAGCGGCCACTGCACTCCAGTCCGGGTGACGGAGTGAGACTCCAACTCAAAAAAAAAAAAAAAAAAGAAAAGAAACTATAGAAGGCTTAGTACATATGAATTTCAGATAAATAACAAATAATTTTTAGCATATCTCTTATGATATTGGGGACACACCTAGGCTAAAGATTATTTATTGTTGATTTTAAATTCAAATGTTACTGAGTGCCCTGATTTATACCAGCAGTAAGAGATAAGATTCTGTGAAAAAAGGAAAGTGAGCCTTGGCCCTGAGGCAACGTTTCTCAGAGAGTGCCTGTGACCCTTCTGCAACAGAACTCCTTAAAGTACTCACAGGATTTCAAATTTCTGGGACCCACTACAAACCTGCGTAATCATTGTCCTTAAAGCAAACACAGGAAACCTCCTTTTTTAAGTTCGTCAGATGGTTCTGTGATTTACCAAAGTCTGAGAACCACTGCAATAAGGAACCCTTCCTCAAATACAGGAAATAAAGAAGTGGCGAGGAGTAATCATGGTGCAAAAGGGTGGAGTCACAGCATTCACCTTAGATGAACCCTGTACCTGATTAGTCTAGAAGGTACCTATTCAGAACTGGGGCATTTGGAGTCAAGTTGGAGCACAAAAGAATTGCTGTGTTCACTGCAGATGCTGAGAAAAGAAGTCCTCAAAAAGTTATGGAAAAAAAATTATTAGCAGTATTGCGAGCCACCATGAGACTAGCGTGGATGTGTAACAGATTTGTACAACAATGTAACTCTATCAACTCTTGACAATGCGGGTTAATATGAGTAGTGATGGAAATTAGAATCTGAGGATTAATTGAAATTAAATTAATTAAGCCGATAGAAGGCAAAAATGGCAGGAAGCCAAGGATAGAGCCCCAAGAAATTCAGGCTGGAAAGGGAGGTTATCATACCCAAAAGAATGACAGTAAGACATGGAAAATGCGAAGCTAGACCAGGATTAGATGGCACAGTGAGCATAAAGAATGGTTTCTCTAGAAGAAAGTGGAAAATATTAAATGATAGGAGAGAAATTTCTGCATCCTTGATAGTATAGGTAGAGTAAGTCAGAGAGATGAAGAGATCAATGGAATGAGCAGTATTGACTGAAGTTACATGGATATGAAAGTTTTGCCAACACAGTGTTATGAAACTAGAATTTCAGAAGAATCATCAAGACAGATGATGAACTTGCCCTAGAAAATCTGATGTCATTGAGATGTTGGTATTTTGTAATGTGTTTATTTATATGTGGGAAGTAAATAATTTAATGAATAAATTATTAGATTCTCATCTTTTTGTGCAAAAATATTTCCCAAATGTCCCTGAATATTATGTCAGTTCTCAGTCTGCATAGCAACAACCAAAATTCACCCTGTTATTTTCAACTTTCACATTCTGTTATGATGCAGATATGTTTGTTTCCTATTGAAGAAAAGTAGTATTTTCTTTCCAATGATAAAGAGCCTTAGTTTATGGCATTCTGCAAAATGCATTAGGTGAAATGAGATTTTTTTTCACTTTTTCTCGCCTTTTATGAAAAAATTCAATAGCTTCACATTACATGTGAACATTTTCTCACAACTTTCCTATTTAGAAGCTATTATAACATAGTCAAATGGAAAGTAAATGTTCTCTTTATTTCACAAACCACTTACAGGAAAGCAAAAATGTAGAGATAACAGATTCAAGAAAGTGTGGCATGAAATTCTGGGAATGCCAAGAACAAAAGAACCATTAGTAATGAATAGTCTCATCAAGATTTATACAACAATATTTAATTTTGTTTAAAATGTGCTTTCCAAGTTCACCTGTCCTTAGAAGCCTATTATCTAGATGGGTCACCTTAGTTCTTTTATCTGTTATCATCAGCACAGAAAAACATTGGCAGCATTAGGCCACGTGATCGAAAGACTAATTAAAGAATGCAAGTTTTGTGGAAAGAAAAGTTTGGAATATTGCTGAAGAGATACTTCATGATGCAATGTAGCCTGCAATGAAGTGCACCATTTAAAAAAAAATTGTTAAAGGTTATATGGTCAAAGATATGCATATTTCACAACTATTGGTTTTGGCCACTTTATTCCAAGGCCACCTACCTGAAAACATTTTATGAAAAGTAATTCCATTTATTATGTAACTAAGCACTATTCAAATTTACAACATTAATCCATTGACTTGCATAAGAATTACTTATAATGGTAGTCCTGAACAATTCCGACAATATGGAATTGTTGTACTATAATACATGCACACAACACAACATAATGAGGCTAATAAAAAAATAACAGTCTTGAATAATATTTAATAACATGAAAATGTTCACATTATATTGTTAAATTAAAAAAGATTACAATTGGTTCAAATAATTGGTTTGATACAAACTGATAAATAAAATATGTATATTATACATCTATAAAGACAAAGGAATTGAAAAGCATGCAAATTTATAAAAATATTAGCGATTGTCTCACTTTGTGGAATTAGAGATGATTTTTATTATATTTTTCATGTTTTCCAAATGCTCTGTAGTAAATGCTTGCTAATCATCCTTAATAATAAATACAATATGGTAAATCATTTAATCTGAGCTTTTAAAAACATCTTTACTGAGCTCAAGTCTGGAGCTCAAATAAGGGTTTGGAAGCTGACAGGCAGGAGGGGCTAGTAGTTGAAACCACTAACTGTGCTAGATGAGATTGATTGCCTAGGGAATGCACATTTCTAAAAATCCACTTTTAAATCACAGCATCCAATTATCCTGCATAAATCTCCATTAAAAATTGAATAAGGACAGAAAATAAATGCATAATACAGTAAACATGCAACAATTAGATCTATATCAAACTCTACACACCCCTAATAGGAATTACACCTCCTTAATAGGCACTGTAATTTTGTAAAAAGGGCAGTGGCTTTTGTCATCACACACACCCAGTCTGAGCTCCAGCAGCACTACTAAGTACTAAAGATGTAATAAAGCAGTCACTTAACTTTAAACCTATTTTTCCATTGAAAAAAGTGTAGATAACTCTTACATCACTGGGTTGTTATGGATATATATATATATATTTTTTTTTTTTTTTTTTTTTTTTAGTTGGAGTCTCACTCTGTCGCCCAGACTGGAGTGCAGTGGCTGCTCCCAGCCACCGCAGCCTCGACCTGCTGGGCTCCGGCAATCCTTCCGCCTCAGCCTTCCGAGTAGCTGGAACCACAGGTGCGCGCTACCACGCCCAGCTAATTTTTGATTTATTGTAGAGATGAGGTCTCGCCAAGTTGCCCAGGTGGGTCTCGAACCCGTGGGCTCAGGCAATCCACTCACCTCAGTCTCCCAAAGGCGCGGGATTACAGGCTGAGCTGTTATGGATATTAAATGGGATAAATATTGAAAGTATTTTTATATAGTAAGTACTTCAAACTCATTAACTCTCTTCTTCTACCCCTCTATTCCAACTGTCGTGTCCACAGAAAATACACAAACATTGATACAGCACCATGCCAAGAACAAAAAAAGTATGTTTGAAACACAAAGTTGCATAGATTACTTTCTCAAGATTCAACATAATAAAATCAAATAATTATGTCAGAAAATACAAAAACTCATAGACACACTTCTCACAATAACAATCATGTCAGAGAAAAATGTAAGATCACTATTACAGAACATTTAGAAATTCATATAGATAAAAGCACTGAAGATCTGATGATATAAGATACAGGTGGAAGAAATTTTAGAAATATGTTTCTATATAGTATGGTATAAGTCTAGTAATTTTTTTCTTCACAAAAAAAGGTTTCCTAGTTGTGCTACTGATATGTTAACTACTCTTTCATTAGTCAGCATGTCTTTGTAGTTGGACAGAATGTGGGATATTTAAAATTTAGGAATTTGAGCTACCACTGAAGGATCATGAAAAATTTCCGCAGTCAACAGTGGCTGAACACCACTATGCTGATGTTTACATGAGGGTCAAATAATTTAGGTTGCAAGACAATAATAGGTCAATGACAAATCTGAAAACGATTTTACTGGTAACCAATAATATAAACTTTTATAATTCTTGAAAATCTAACAGGAAAATGACAAATCAAAATTTAAAATGGAAATGGAGTAATAAACAAGATTTTGTGTTATAAAATACTAATCATAATTTATTTTAATTACTCAAATGACTGAATTTTCATAAAAATATAAAATATAAAAGTTGACACAAGTTGCAAAATCTATACAAGCATATATATATATATATACACACATATATATGAAAAACTGTGAAACGTTTATCTCTAGATTATGCCAAATACTGAGAGATTTAATAACTAATTATTTCCCATATCACAGAATAGATTGTTTTCATGTTAGATACTTTGCTTCAGAACACAGAAAACAGTGGGAAGCTACTTAATTTATTCAAAGAGTAAAATATAATAAAAACCTTAAGTTTTATAAAAATATTAAGCAGATATCTCTATGTAATATCTATGAAACTTGGCAACATAGCAAACAGAGAAGTCTAGGTACAGACATTACACTTTTTAAAAGTCAGAGGCAAGTTTTCAAAATCTATTTGATTATGACAATTGATTGTTTAGAAATGAGCATTTCTGGTACTGGTAACTAGCACAACACTTAGGAATTTTTTTCCCTTTGAGTCTTTATTCTTTCCTTGTTTCAATGTTGGGAGGTTTTGTTTGTTTGCTCAGTTTAAAATATATTTCATTTTTATTTTCAATCAATTCTTAAAATTCACTTTTGCTTTGTGCTGTTTATAATAATAAAAAGTTAAAAATAATAAAAACACTCAATAGACTAAATGATGATACAATTAAATATAACATATGAGTGTACTTACATATAATCATTAATAATGAGCTTGGAGGAAGTGCCCATTGCTATGCAAAGATATTCATAAAAATAATCCACATTGTATATATAATAGTCTATTTTTGTAAAATTTTTTAAATGTTGGCATTTGCACTGGAAAGAATAGAGCTGGAAGAATATATCAATTGTGATAGGCTCACTGTGGGATATATGATGGATATTCATTTCTCATCTGTTCTGATAACTTTTTTTTCTGCATTAAGAAAATGAGATAAAAATCTATGAAAAAACAACATCTAGAAAGCCATGTTATTCCAGGCTTAAAGAATTTTTTTTTTCTAATTTTAGAATCATGAGGTACATGTGAGAATTTGTTACATAAGTACATTGTAGGAAAGTGAGGTTTAGGCTTCTAATGAGTCTGCCTCTCTGCCCCAGGTGGTAAGCAGGGTACCCAATGGGTGGTTTTTTGTTTTGTTTTGTTTTGTTTGAGTTGGAGTCTCACTCTGTCACCCAGACTGGAGTGCAGTGGTCGTTCCCGGCCACTGCAGCCTCGACCTGCTGGGCTCCGGTGATCCTTCCGCCTCAGACTTCCAAGTAGCTGGAACTATAGGTGCGCGCTACCACACCTGGCTAATTTTTGATTTATTGTAGAGATGAAGTCTCACCCAGTTGCCCAGGTGGGTCTTGAACCCGCGGGTTCAGGCAATCCACTCACCTCAGCCTCCCAAGGCTCGGGATTACAGGTTGAGCCACCGAGCCTGGCTTCAATGGGTGGTTTTATATCCCTTATGTGCCCTCCGTCTCTCCCTCCTTTAGCAGTGCCCAGTGTCTGTTATTTCCATCCATGTGCCCAGTATTTAGCACACACTTATGAAGGAGAACATGTAGTCTTCAGTTGTTTCTGTGATAACTCGCCTAGAATGATGGTCTCTAGCTGCATCCACATTGCTGCAAAGGACATGATTTTGTTCTTTTTTTTTTTAAGTGTCTGAGCAGTATTCCATAGTGTATATGTACCACATTTCTTTATCCAGTCCATTTTCTATGGGTATCTGAGTTGTTTCCACGTTTTCGCTATTGTGAATAGTGCTGCAATAAACATACAATGCAGGTGTCTTTTTGGTAGAGGGATTTATGTTCCTTTGGTTATATTACCAGAAGTGGGATTGATGAGTCAATTGGCAACTCTGTTTTTAGTTCTTTGAGAAATCTCCAAACTGCTTTCGACAGAGGCTGAACTAGCTTACATTCCCACTGACAGTGTACAAGCATTCTCCACAGCCTTGCCAACATCTGTTGTTTTCTGAGCTTTTTTTAATTAAAAAAAGAACACAACTTTTTATTGTTGAGCATTTCAAATAATAACAAGATAGAATACTATAATAAAATCTCTTTGAGCCTATTGCGCAGGTTCAATCAGTATCAGCGCTTGTTGCACTCTGTATCCCATTACCTACATACATTCAATTTCTTCCAGACTACAGAATTTTAGAGCAAATTTCAGACATCTTATTATTTCGCCTCTCCATATTTCAGTATATAACTCTAAAATAACTCACCAATTAATACGATGAAAATATAAATACCCTACCTAAAAATTGAGCAATAATCTTTAAATATTATTGAATATTCAGAAATTATGCAAGCTATCCATTTTCTTATGAATGCTCTAAATGTACCTATCTTATAGTTTGTTTTAATTGGCATACGAATAAGTCCATATGTGACAATTAATTTTGTAAGTTTGTTTTAAGTCTTTTGTTGACTTTTTAATGACAGCCATCCTAATCTGTGTGAGATGATATCTCATTGTAGTTTTAATTTACATGTCTCTGATGATTAGTGATGCTGAGCATTTTTTCTTGTTTGTTGGCTGCTTGTATGTCTCCCTTTGAGAAGTGTCTATTCATGTCCTTTGCTCACTTTTTGATGGGATTATTTGGTTCTTTTCCTGTCAATTCCTTTGAGTTCCTTATACATTTGGGATGTTAAGTCTTGTCGGATACATAGTTTGCAAATATTTTCTCCTATTCTGTGGGTTGCCTCTTTAAGATTTCTTAACTATTTTAAAATTCAACTAATTGCTAATGAATTGTGCCTCTTCCCCTATAGAAATATTTCCATTAATTTATCAACAATTTCTTCTTTTAATCACTCTCAACTGAAAGCATGCTAAATATTTTATTGCTTCATGTCAAACCAGTCTCATCTTTAAAAAATAGCTGACTAAAACTGGTCTAGAGTTGACATTGACACTAGTGAGAAATCCTGTTTAAAACAAGAGTGGCAGGGCTCGGTGGCTCAGCCTGTCATCCCGCGCCTTTGGGAGGCTGAGGTGAGTGGATTGCCTGAGCCCGCAGGTTCGAGATCCGCCTGGGCAGCGAGACCTCATCTCTGCAATAAATAAAAAAATCAGCCGGGCGTGGTAGCGCATGCCTGTAATTCTGGCTACTGGGAAGGCTGAGGCGGTAGGATCGCCGGAGCCCAGCAGGTCGAGGCTGCGGTGGCCGGGAGCGGCCACTGCACTCCAGTCTGGGCGACCGAGTGAGACTCCAACTCAAAAAAAATAAATAAATAAAATAAATAAAATAAAATAAAACAAGAGTGATAGGAAATATGTATTTGGGGGCCAATTTTAGTTTTATGAAAGTTTCAATACGACAGATATGTTGTTTACCAAGTTGCTCTCAACCCAATGCTAAGCCATGTCATGATCATGGAAGTTCTATTTCGGGAATGTAAAGATGTTGCAAGTGAAGAAATAAGAAAACTATTAAAATAATTATCATAGATACAAGAATAAATTAAAAATTGACATTCTATATTTTGATAACTTTAACACATACTGTATTTTTTTTTAAATTGAAGTCTCATTCTTTGTTGCACAGAATGGAGGTGCAGTGGCACACTCGATCTGTTGGGCTTAGGCGATCCTTCCACCTCAGCCTTCCAAATAACCAGAATTACAGGTGCATGCCACCACACCTGGCTAGTTTTTGAGATTTTTGGTAGAGACAAGGTCTCACCAAGTTGCCAGGGCTGGTCTCGAATCCCCAGGGTCAGGCAATCCTCTCTCCTTGGCCTCCCAGAGTGCTGGGATTACAGGTTGAGTCACTGCACCAGCCCACATATTGTAAATTTTAAATGCTTTGAATAAAATGGAAGGATTTTTTAATAGAGAAAATCTACTTTAACCCTAAAATTCAGCATTAAAAACTGTAAAGTCATTTTTAACAAGTTCACAGACAATAACAACAAAAAAGTATCCATTCCTCACAATGACACATATCAGGAAAAAGTAGAATGCCAAATTTTGGAAAACAAGAAGTAGTATTAGAGTCATTAGTAGATGGCATAAATATATATCACAAGTAGCTATAGGTATTTATTTTTTTAAAAAAACTCATAATGTTAGAACAGAGTGTAGACTCAGTATCTGTGGATTGGGAACATATAGTTATAATATAGCTTAAATTGCAGGTAAGCACACAAATATCAATATGTTCTTAAATTTCTACATTTTTGACTGAAATACATAATGGAAACAAAAGGATTCAACTCATAGTAATGGAAAATTTAAAAAATAAAGAATAAATTTCAGAAATACATGTGTCATTGTAAAGTAATCCAAAATATGTTTAAGATATATAAGTTCTTCTGAATGGGAAACAGAGTATTTAATAACTATTCTTAAAGCAAAAATTATGAGGTTAATTGCACTTTGCACAAATTCTAGAGGGATTCTTGTTCAAACAAAAAAGAACGTATCTAAAGTCCATAAGAAAGAGCACACACAAAATAATATTGAACAATTTATTAAGGAAAATGAGAGAATATTTGCCCAAATCTGAAATACAATTAAGACCACAATAATTAAAGATGTAATTTAAAAAGTAAGAATTCACAAAAATTTTGATCTGTGGCTACTTTCATAAGCCTACCATTAACCCTGTGATTTGTACCAATTTTTAATTCAAAGAATATAGTTTTAATTTGTACTTTTAGTTTTGGTACCTTCATATTTATTAATAACATTTATCAATGAGTGCTTACTCTTCTTTAAATTGTTTACTAGAGTTGTCACTGGGCAAATGGTGAGAAAATTGTGAAGACTCTGTTATACTACATAAGAATATTTCTTGATGAATAAGTATAATACTAAATATTTTCCAAATATCCAAAGGCTAGTTTCTTTTTAAGTTATGCAGTCATAGACAATATGACAAAGAAAATGATCTTTAAAGTTTTAAACATATTAAAGTCATGTGTTTGTAAAATATTTTTTTAAAAAATCATCGGAAGTCATGGTCACATGAATGACTGGTCTAAAAGGTAATTCTCAGATATTATCCACCTTTGGTTCTTCTATTTACACTTTTTCATATTGGTTGCTTGTGCAAAAGGAAGGAGGGGAAGAAAAAAGGGAAACATGCAGGTAGAGAGGAATGGAAAATTAACAAGAGAAATCTCAATGTGACAATCCCAGCAAAAGAAAGGGAACCAAGTAAAAGGGTTAGCATCCAAGTCAAAAGAACTAGAAGGTTAAGTTATTGAATATCCAATGAAAGAGGAAAGTGAGATAGTTAAAGAAAAATAAAGGCAGGAATGGAGATACTACTTTATCTAGAAAATTTGGCATTTGCATTTTCTGTTGATCCAATACAAATCTTTATTTATTTATTTATTTATTTATTTATTTATTTATTTATTTATTAGAAACACTCTCACTATGTTGCCATGCTGGACTAGAACCCCTAGGCTCAAGGGATCTGCCTTCCTAAGCCTCAGAGTAGCTGGGACCACTTCACTTGAAAGTAAAGGCATGGAAATAATCAGGTTGGGGCTACAGACCAGCATTTTGCATTTTACTTCTAACTCATTAATTAAGCTTAATTTATGTACCTTCTCTAAATACTCTAATTCCTACTTCATCTATCAATATTCAGAGGTTTATAAATACCTAAAGTCATCAAATTATAGATTTAGAAATACCTAGACCATCTATTCAGACTCGCAAATGCTACAGATTACAATGACAAACTTCTATTATTATTTAGACAAAAGGCTCTATTTCAATTGCATCAATGTTTTGTACCTTTATTTGCAGTCTTCTGAGTGATATTTTGGAAACCCTTTTTGAAAAGATCTGTGAAAATGATCTGGAGGTGATATTATCTTTTTCAGTGAACTTCAGATTATTCTTAACAGCATTCCAACAAACTATCAAGTAGCCCGGAGGTGGTAAAGCATTCTGGTAAAGTGGAAAGAGTTCCCCCAAAGTAGGGTCATGTTTTCTTCCTTTCCTTCTCTTGTCAATTCGGCTTATGCCAGTCGCCTAATATTTCACCGAAGTTTTGATTCGGGCTGCTTTCTTGATCTATGCAGAAGACAACCTTTGGACGCATTGATTTTCTCCAATGTCTGTCTATTTTCTAATTCATTTATTTCTACTCATCATTAATATTACTTCTCTTCTACTTACTTTGGGTTCAGTGTGATCTTTTTCTAGATCTTAAAGTAAGAGCCTACATGATTTCTTTGTTTGCTTCTTCTTTTCTAATACAAGCCTTTAAAGCTATAATTTTACACAAAACATTGCAGCAGCTATGTTTACACTAATTTAGCAGCATTCCATAAGTTAGAATACTTTGTGTTTTCGTTTTTAGTTAGTTGAAATTGTTTTATCTCCTCTGTAATTTTTTCTTATGAGTCACATATGTTATTTAGAAATCTTTTATTCACTTTTTCAGATAGCTGGAAATTTTGCAGATATATGTGTTGTTATTTCTGTTCTAATTGCATAGTGGTCACAACACATATCTTTATTATCTCAATATTTTAGAATTTATTTAGGCTAGTTTTATGGCACAGAACATGGCCTATCTGTGAATGTTTTATGTGCTCATTCTTAGGTAAAATTTCAAGGTGCTGTTATTCAAGTCTTCTGTATTCTCCCTGATATTCTATATGTTATTTCAATTACTAAGAGAGGCATGTTAAAATCTACAAATATAACTATAGACTTGACCATGTCATTTGAACAACTGTCAGTTTTTGCTTCGAGTATTTTGAAACTTTCTTATTAGGCAAATACACATTTAAGATCATTATATTTTGTGGATGAATCGACTCGTTTTTCACTATGAAATGTCTCTTAGTCTCTAGTGATACTCTTAATCCTGAAGTATATTTTATACGTTACAGCTTGCCCAGTTGTCTTGCAAGTTTGTCATAATAAACTTTATTTCATCTTTAATCTTTAATCTGCAGTCTCTTTAGATTTAAAATGGATTTGTTTTAGATAGCATATATTTAAGTCTTGATTTTCTATCCAGCCTCTCAATCTTTTAATTAGAATTTAAAGTAATATAATTATTAGTGCATTTAGATTTAAATCTATCTTCTTCCTCTTTTTCTTTTGAATTGAGTATTTGCTTGTATTTCATTTTATCTCAACTTTTGGCTTATTATCTATATTTTGTTTTACTTATTTTTTGGGTGGTGGCTCTAAGACATAAAACATGCATCTTCAACTTACTTTAGTCTACCTTCAAATAATATTATATTTCCCATAAAATATAAGAAGCTTGAATCAGTATACTTTCATTCCCTCCTTCATTAACTTTGTACTATTTTTGCCATACATTTTACTTCTACATAGTTTATAAACTTCACAATACATTGTCACTATTTTTGGTTTAAATGATCATCTAACTTTCTAAAAACTCAAAAACCAGAAAAAAATATTTTATTTTTACTCAATTATGTTTTCTAATGCTTTTGAGTCCTTTGCGTAGATCTACATATACATCTGATAACTTCAGTCTGATGAGCTACATTTAACATGTTCTTTAGTTCAGGTCTAACGGTCAGAAATTCTCTCACATTTGTTTGTAAAAAAAAGTTTTTACTTTGTTTTCATATTTAAAACAAATGTCAGGGGATATAACAATTTAGTTTGACAAGTTGTTTTTTGTCCTTAGAGCCCTTTCAAGATGTTCATGAAGATGTCTTCTGCTTGCATATGCTCTGACAAGAAGTCTGTTGTCATTCTTTGTATATAATATTTATATTTTGGCTTCCTTTAAGTCTTAGTGTTTATCATTTGTACAAAATAATTTGTTATTAAGTGCTTGTTGCTAGAAATTTGCAAATTGCTTACTATTCTTAAATTTTTTAAACCCTTCTCATTCTTTTGAAATTCAAATAGCATAACTGATAGACTGCTTGATGTTGTCCCATGATACACTGAAGATCTATTCATTTGATTAAGTTTTGTTTTTAATTCTCTGCCTCATTTAAGTAGTTTTTATCACTATGTCTTCAAGTTCATTTGTTTTTGGTGTGTCTACTCTGTTGTAAATCTCACCCTGTGTACTCCTCATTTCAGGGTTTCTCATATTTAGTTCTATTTGATTCTTTTCAAAAAGTCTTTCATTGCTCACTTCATTATGTTAATGTTTTGCTTTAAATCCCTACTTAAGCTGGGCTCAGTGGCTCAGCCTATAATCTGTGCTTTGGGAGGCTGAGGTGAGTGGATTGCTTCAGCCCACGGGTTCAAGACCCTCCTGGGCAACTTGGTGAGACCTCATCTCTACAGTAAATCAAAAAATTAGCCAGGCATTGTAGCACGCACCTGTAGTTCTAGCTACTTGGAAGGCTGAGGTGGAAGGATCGCCAGAACCCAGCAAGTCGAGGCTGCGGTGGCGGGGAGCATGCCACTGCACTCCAGTCTGGGAGACAGAGAGACTCCCACTCAAATAAATAAACAAATAATTTCATACTCATCTACAGAATATAATTGTTCTCTTAGAGTCCTTTTATGACAATTTAATCATCTTTGTAATTTCTGGGCCCATTTCTCTTGGCCCATTTTTCTCTTAGTCATGGATGCTTTTTCTGTTTCTTGTCCTATCTAATAATTTCCGGGTAGATGCTGCATATTGTGTTGTTACATATGTGATTACTGGACTTTGCTGCACTTGTTCTGGCAGGCTTTGTTTCTTGCCATAAGCTTGAGTATCATGAAGCTGATTTTTTTTTTAACTTTTACTTTTAAAGATGTGATGTACAATTCAGGGTTAGCTACACAAATGTTCATTATGCAGATCATCTTGTTGATGAAGTGTGTCCTCCCCCAGCACCTCCCCCGGCAGTTTCCCACTACTGCCAATCCTATTCTTATAATATTACAATTGTTCAAGGTCCGCTTATGAGTAAGAACGTGTGATACTCAGTTCTTTATTTCTGTGATAGATCACTCAGTATTATAGACTCTAAGTCCATTCAAGTTGCTGTGAAGTTCATAATTTTGTCCTTCCTTATGGCTGCATAATATTCCATCATGTATTTGTACCATTTTTTTTATCCAGTACTCCTTTGATGGGCAGCATGGTTGGTTCCATGTTTCTGGATTTGTGAACAATGCTACAATAAACATGCATGTGCAGGTATCTTTTTTATAGAGTGATTTGAGTTCCTCGGGCTATATTTCCAGTAGGAGGGATTGTGAGGTTGTATGGAAGGTTGTATTTTAGATCTTTTAGGAATCACCAAACTGTTTTCCACAGAGGTTGTACTAGTTTACACTCCCACCAACAGCGTAGAAGTGTTCCCTTTTCACTGCATCCTCTCCAGCATCTGTTGTTTTTTGAGTTATTGATGATAGGCATCCTGAGTGGAGTTAGGTGGTATCTCAGTGTGGCTTTATTGAAATTTCTTTGATTACTAGTGAGGCTGAGCAATTTTTTTTCATGTGTCTGTTGTCTGCTCACATGTCTTATTTTGAGACGTGTCTTTTCATATCATTTGCCCACTTTGTAATGGGTCTGTTTGTTTTTTCTTTTCAGCATGTTTGAGTTCCTTATAGATCCTAGATGTTAAGCCTTTGTTTGATATATAGTTGGCAAATATTTTTTCCCAGTATGTGGGCTGTCTCCCTGCTCTCTTGGTGGTATCTCTGACTTTGCAGAATCTTGCAAGTTTGATGAGGTCCTACTTTTATTTCTTGTCTCTTATGGCATGGGAACTTGGGGTTTTGATCAGAAATTAGTTGCCAGTTCCAACCTCCATAAGTGTGTCTCCTGCATTTTCTGAGATTCTTAGAGTTAGAAGTTTTCTCTCTAGATCTTTGATCCATTTAGAGTTGATTTTTTTGTGTGGTGGTAGGTAAGGGTTTTGTTTTAATCTTTTGCATGTGGTCAACCAGTTTTCCCAGCACCACTTACTGAAGAGGTTCTCCTCTACCCAGTGATTAGTGGTGGAGGTTTTGTCAAAGATGAGTTGGTTGAGAAATTGAGGTTTTGCTTTTGGAATCTCTATCTTGTTCCATTGGTCTATATGCCTGTTCTTATACCAATGCCAGGCTGTTTTGATTATTGTAGCTTTATAATAAAGTTTAAAATCTGGGAGTGTGATACCGCCCAATGTTTTTGTTTTATCAGGATAGTTTTGGCTATTCATGGTCATTTATGTTTCCATTTGAATTTCTGTATTGTTTCCAGGTCTAAGAAGAATGCTTATGGTACTTTAATGGGTATTGCATTAAATCTGTAGATTACCTTGGTAGAATGGACATCCTAACAATGTTGATTCTTCCAATCCACGAGCATGGAATATTTTTCCATTTGTTTGTGTCATCTTTGATTTCTTTGAGCAATGTTTTGTAGTTTTCATTGTACAGGTCTTTCGCATCTCTGATTAGGAAGATGCCAAGGTATTTCACTTTTTTGTGGCTATTGTGAATGGGATTGTGCTTTTTATTTGGGTTTCTGTTTGTTTATTGTTAGTGTATAAAAATGTGACTTTCTCTTGCACATTTATTTTATACCCTGAGATTGAGCACAGAAGTTAAAGCTGCTTCTCCCCCCCACTCACAACAGATTAAAGAAGAGATTTTTTTAAAGAAGCAGGAAAATCTATATAAATGAAGAAAAAAATCAAAGGAAGAATATGGGTCTCACACAGACTCCTGGGAGGTCAATCACTGAGAATACAAACTTTGGAATACAGCAGTGAAGAGTGCCCAGAATGACTGGTCTCAAACCACAAGCTCAGATTTCAAGATATTAATAGAAAGAATAAATAGAATTGAGGAGAGACAAGAGGAAAGAATGAAGAAATTGATAACTGAGATAACAGCAATAAAGACTACAGTGAATAAAATAAACAACAACTGTTAAGCATGAAAAGTAGAATTAACCAAGGAGAAGAGAGAATCTCAGAGCTTGAGGACCAATATGGAACTAACACAAAATGTTAAAAACATAGAAAAGAATCTTAAAAGACAGAATAAAACTTTCAAGAGATGAGCAATTATTCTAAGAGGCCAAACCTAAGATTAATTGCAATCCCTGAGGCAAATAGAGAGACAGAGATCACCCTGGAACAAACATTCCATGAAATTATCCAAGAAAACTTCCCTCATCTCATTAGTGATGTGACCATCAAACACAAGAGATTCAGAGAACTCCCACAAGACAACAAATGAGAAGACCAACTCATAGACACATAATAATTTACCTACACAAAGTAGGTATAAAAGAAAAATTCTGAAGGTAGCAAGAGAGAAAGGTCTAATTAGAATAGCAGTAGACTTATCTATAGAAGCACTGCAGGCTAGGAGAGTCTGGACTCCAATCTTCAAAGTGCTCCAAGAAACAATTTCAACCAAGAATTACCTACCCAGCTAAGCTATGCTTCATTGGTGATGGATAATTAAAATCTTCCCAGACATTCAATCCCTAAGGATTTATGCTGCCTTTAGACCAGCTCTACAAAAAATACTCAAGAAAGTATTAAACACAGAAGAAAGGAAAAAAGAATGACAATGTCCTTCCCAAGAATGCAAGAAAAAGATTGAAAACACACATGAATCAACCCCCCAAAATCAAAAGAAAGACAACAAACAAATTAAGAAGCAAACAGCATCAACAACAACAAACTCTACAAGAACCTTGTGGCAGGGATAAACTCTCACATCCTCAATAATTCATTTGAAAGTGAATGAACTAAATGCACCACTGAAAAGACATAAAATGACAAAATGTTTTTTAAAGCTTTTTAAGGTAGATCTAGAGTAGCTTATCCCAAAGCACTAAAGTGAGACCCTTTTGATGCCTTTACTGAATTGCCTGAGTGACCAAAAAAGAACTCAATATTATCTGACATAAACTTGAGTATCTTTCTCTGTCTGTTGTAAGCTGTGGAAAGTATTCCATTTATAGTTCCCTGGTATTTCTGCACTAGCTTCATGTACTTTCACATTGTGTGCACACATTTTAGAATGCAGGACTCTCATATCATTTTCTAAAGGTTATTTTTCTATGCAGTACCCACCTCTTTAAAACCCTCCCCCAATCTTTAAACTCCTCAACGTCCCTAAACTTGAATGTCTTTCACATGTACTCAAAATCCTGCAGCACAAAATCAAATGTGCCTCCAAGAAAAAGCTAAACAATTTTAGAACCCATTTCATTTGTTTCCTTCTTCTCAAAGATTTGAGTCCTGTGATGCCTATTGTCTAATGTACAAAAAATTGTTAAATATGTTTTCTCCAGTTTTCTAGTCATTTATAGTAGCAGAAAAAAATCTGCCCCATGTAACTCTTAGAATCTGAAAATCTTTTGGCTCAAACCTTTTAGAGAGATTTAAAAAAAGAATGACTAACAAAAAACAAAGAGAACATTACACATTAGTTTAATTAGTGTTCATTATATGTCAATATATAAATATATCAATATTCATTATTACTAATACACTATAATAATTTTGCATTTGGACTTTGTAAGTGCATTTTTGAAAGCATGAAAACATTTAATAATCAATATTTGAAGTGTACGTATGTCTACTTTGTGAAAATTGGGCTTCAGTTTAGGGTTTTATATTATCATAATAGTTTTAATAATATTTACAATATACAGAAGTTCCCCTGCAAAACATGGAAGTTTTGCTTTCTATGTTTCAGTTACCTGCAATCAACTGCTGTCTAAAAATATTAGATAAAGATTCTTGAAATAAGCAATTCATAAGCTTTAAATTGCATGGACTTCTGACTAGCATAATAAAATTTCATGTCATCCTGTCCAGAGCATAAATCCTCCCTTTGTTAAACATATCCATGCTGTCTACGTTACCCACCAGTTGGTTACTTAGTATCCTCAGTTATCATAATTCAGATATGTCAAAGAAACCTTAAAATGCTTGTCTTCACTGAAAAGGTGAAAGTTATCAACTTAATAAAGAAAGATAAAAAATCATATGCTGAGGTTGCTAAAATCTATAGTAAGAATGAATCCTCTATCCATGAAATTGTGAAGGAAAAAAAAGAAATTTGTTATCATGCCTCAATCTGCAAAAGTTATGGCCACAGCACAAGATAAGTGCTAAGTTAAATGGAAAAGGTATTAAATTTTGTGGGTGAAAAATATGAACAGAAAAGTGTTCTGACTCATGGCAACTTATTACATCAGAAAGCATGGAGCCTATATGAAGCATTTTTAAAAATTGATACATAATAGATGTATGTATTTCCATGTTACATGTGATATTTTGATACAGTCACACAAGGTGTAAAGATCAATTTATGGTAACTAAGATATACAAAACATTATATCATCTCACATCACCACAAGAAGGACAAGTACAGTTCAATAAGATATTTCGACCTATTGGGTACAATGTTCACTATTCAAGTGATGGAAAAGCTAAAAGCCAGACTTCACCACTATGCAGTGTATTCATGTAAGAAAGCTGCACTTTTGCCTCCTAATCATATGAAAAAAATAAAAATATAAAGACATTTTGATAGAAGTCACATTGACATCCTTTATTAAAGCATACCATTATAATTGTTATATTTTATTATGTTATTATTATTAATCTCTTACTGTTTTTAATTTACAAATCTAACTTTATCATAGGTATGTATACATAAGAAAAAAACACCGTGTATATAGAGCTCAGTACTATCTGTAGTTTCAGGTGCCCTAAACATATTTCAGGGATCTTGGGACATATTCCTTGGAAATAAGAGGGGACTACTGTAAATGGATTTCACATTTCATTTCTTAGTACTCTAATATTTTGTGAATTGGACTGAGATGTCTCTGCTAAAATCTAATGTTTGTAATCTACTCCAATTCAAAACATATATAACAATGTATGTGTGCTTGTGTGTGTATATGTGTGTGTGTGTAATTAATGAACTCTCAATAACAGATTTATCTTATGCATTTTTCTTAAACTATCTCATTTGCCAATTTGTCCATTTGTGCCTACTAGCAAGTGATTAAACTGGTTAATAGATGATGAAATATAAAAATAAAAACGTTATTTCTAAAAACATTAAGATATAGTATTATTTTGAAAGACCAACATATGCATAATATAGTAATATCTTGCTAATACACTTGTTCTCTGTTTGTAAGGTAGTATTATAGATGTTTTTTGCAGCATTTCCAGCAGGAATTGTCACATACAAAGTTTGAGAATCATTGATAAATTTGGTGTTAATTCCCTACAGCAAGAAGAGTACTTCTGATTTTAGAAGCATTCTAATGAGAAAATGTGATATTTTTATAAAAAACATAGTTTATGATAATGTTCATAGAAGTATATGGTATTGAAAGATAGGAACTGTGATTATATTCTAATGACTTGTCTTCCTTTTATAATTAGCAGAAGGTGAAAATTTATTAAATTTAGGAAAAAACAATTTGACTTTTTTTAAAGTTTTGCCTAATACTAATTTCACCCTCTGCTGAAATATTTTCAGTGATGAGAATTAACTCAAAGCCTATGGGTAATGAAATATCATTGTCAAAACAGGAAAATGTATTTTGCTCTTGCAAAAGTAGAAGATGAATGGGGATGACAGATAAGAAAGAGAGAAACAATCACACTTTTCCCCTTTCCACCTAAGACTTAAAGCTTACAAAGAAGGGCATCCATCCGGGTAAACTTCATCTCATTGTAGAAAAGGTTGACTTTAGAAAAGAAACAAAAAGGAGAATATTTCTATCCTCAGAACCACATTTTAGATCATCTAGAAGATTCTGCAGTAGCCTATAGAACAGCTGAACAGAAAAGAAATAAAATTATTAATAATTGTTTGGGGCACTTTATCCATTTGGCATACTGCTATTTGCTAATTCTTTAAGAATTGCCACCCCAGGATAAAAGTACACTCTTCATAGGAAAGTAGTATGACCTATTCTATTTTATACCAAGACATAGACATATAGTAGGACTTCAAATATTAGTTTAATCCATTTTCTCATCCTGCTGTTCTTTTCGTTAAAGTTATTTACTCCTGAACTTTGATCTTCTAGAGCTCCTTGTCTTTCTCTCATCTGTTACCTGGGGAGAGGGGAAGGAGGAAGGAAGAGTAAGTGATCAAGAGAACATGAGACTTTATGACTCAGACTCTTAGGAGGAAAACTAAGTGAAAAGTTTGAAACTTTGTGCTCTGGCAGAAATATATTTGTTTCTTTTCACTTTTCATTGGCTGCATGTGGGAGAAGTAATGGCAATGACTCAATTGCATGTCCTAGCAACAGTGAACCAGGGTCACCCCATTGCTGTTCAGAGAAGGAGCTGTACCTTTATAATCTAGCCTTTTGAATGACCCTTAAGAGCAAAGGCAGGGCTAACTACATCTTCTTAGAAGATTAAGAGTGAAATCTATCATCGGTAAGAACAGTCAATGCCACACAGATTCTCTGTTTCATCAAACAGTTAATAGTTGAGATTTATTATAGATAGAATTAAAACCACCTGCTTCTCCACCTTGGACCATTTTACTGCTAGTAATAATAGCAATGAGTCTGGATGTGGGAATTACTGAACGCTCCCTTTTGTTGAGAATAAATAGTCCCTACATTTCAAATCATTAAAACCTAACATTTAAAAACATTTTCTTTTTAAAACTTGCCTGTTTATGACAATTTGTATGCCTAACCCTGAATTGTACCACACAACTTTAAAATAAAAAATTAAAATTTTTTAAAAAAACTAGTATTAATAGACAGAAAAGTCTACAAAAAAAAAGAGCAAAGAGAAGGAAGTAGCCCTCCCAGTTCTAAAATCATCTAATAGTTTCAGTAAGCAAAATATTGCCATACTGGTTCATGAATAAATCGGGAGAACAACAGAAAAGCATAGAAAGTACAGATAGACACAAAAATAGGTGGAAAATTAGTATAAAGTAACAGTGACATCTCAAATTATTAGTGACAATAAGAACTGTGTCTGCAGTTCTGGCTACTTGGAAGGCTGAGGCGGAAGGATCGCTGGAGCCCAGCAGGATGAGGCTATGGTGGCTGGAAGCGTGCCACTGCACTCCAATCTGGGCAACAGAGTGAGACTCCAACTCAAAACCAAAACAAAACAAACAAACAAACAAACAAACAAAAACTGTCAAAGGGCATTAGGGCGACGAGTAGCATCCAGTAAAATAAATAGTAAAATATAGAAGTTGCACCCTATCTCACAATGTATACCAACATAAATTCCAAGTGGATAAAATATTTAAATGTTAAAAATAAAGTCATAAAAGTACTAACAGAAGTCATGGGCGAAATCCTTTAATATTTGAGATGAAGGGAAGACTTTTAATTAAAACCGAAAATTCCAAATGCAGTTAAAGAATTGTCAAATTCAACCACATAAAAATGTAAACTTCTACATGAAAAACTGTCAGCAAATTAAAAAATCAAAACACTGAGAAAAAAATACTTTCACTTCTTATTATAACCCACATCCTTAATACATTAAGAGCTCCTCGATATCCATAAGAAAGAAAAAGATCAACAACCCATTAGATAAATAGACAAACCTTCTGTTAGATGATCCTGCGAAAAGAAGATAAATAAATGTCCTTTCCTATTAAGAAGAGGAAAACTTATTCCACTGACAAATGTCAAAAGACTTTAGAGCAGGTTATGAGGCTGTGGAGAAATAGGCACTTTCCTATACTAGAAAGACAAATGGTAGAACCCACAGAGGATAAGTTGGCAACACTACAAAATTACAAAGGCACATAGCTCTGGCCTGCAATTTCACTTCTAGGAAATGAATCTAAAGATATGTGAAAAGTAGTTTACAGGCAAGGCTTTTAGTAAAGCATGATCTGCTATAATAAAGGATTTGAAGCAACTTAAGTATCCTTCAATAGGAACTATCCATTAGTTGTAATACTGGAACACTATGCAGCTGCAAAAAAGTTTGAGAAGTTCATCATGTACTAATATGGGAGATTCTCCAACATGTAATCTCAAGCCAAACACAAAAGTGTGGTAGAGTATGTGCAGTATGCTCCACTTGTGCCATCATCAGGGAGGGTGAAGGTGAGCACACATATTCACATTTGTATATGCATTCAAGAACTCTAAAGATGCACAACAAACTAATCATAACTCCTGCCCTCAACATGCATACAAATAGCTCCTAGAAATCAATAAGAAATCATTTCTTGCACAGAGGAGTGTAGAGAAACCAGGCCGAGGAGAACAGAGATGGAAAGCAGACTTTATGGAATACTTTCCGTGGTTTTTCATTTCTGAGCCATGTGAGTTATTGCCCATTCAACAAATTAAATTTAAGAGAGAGTAAAATTATCTTTCTTGTTTAAACAACACTTTCTGTTATCTTCCAGCCTCAGATAATAAATACTATTATTTTCCAACTAAAACAAAAACAAACTTGCCTGCTTAATCTCATCCTATTCTGAAAACTTTTTTTTTTTTTCTGTTTCTTCTATATTCCTTGAGACCCGTTGTTACAATGGACACTTTTCAGTACAACGCCTCCAACGTACTTAACCCTCGTCCATAGAAGTATCTTGGGTTTCCATTCATTTATTCATATAATAAATATTTACTGAAGCTCTCTTGTGTGGCAGCCATTCTTCAAGGTGCTAGGGACAGAGCATTGATCAACCACGCAAGTTTCTCCTTCTCATGGAGTTTGCATGAGTCAATGACTAAACAAATAAACAACATCGAGCATTTATAGTATAATAAGTGATATGAAAGTAATGAAAGATGGTAGTATTATAGAGAGTGACCAGGGAGCTACTTCATATTGAACACACAGAACAAAAATCTTGTGATGAAGACCCAAACAAAAGTTAGCCAAGAAAAGATTTCAGGACACAGTACACGTGTAAACACACTGACCTGGGAATAAACAGGGCTGAGTCTAGGAACAGAACTCAGGTTCCTTCACAAAAGGGGAGGAGCCAGCTCATGTGAGAAATAAAGGCCATGTACTTCTAATGTTCAATAAAATGAACATTTTAAAAAGACATTACTTTTATTTATTTATTTATTTTTTATTTTTTTGAGTTGGGGTCTCACTCTGTCGCCCAGACTGGAGTGCAGTGGCCGCTCCCAGCCACCTAGCCTCGACCTGCTGGGCTCTGGCGATCCTTCCGCCTCAGCTGGAACCAAGTAGCTGGAACTACAGGTGCATGCTACCACGCCCAGCTAATTTTTTTTTTATTTATTGTAGAGATGAGGTCTCGCTGCCCAGGCGGGTCTCGAACCTGCAGGCCCAGGCGGGTCTTGAACCTGCAGGCTCAGGCACCTCAGCCTTCCAAAGGCATGGGATTACAGGCTGGCCACCGAGTCCGGCTATTTTTTCATTTTCATTTCAAAGATGTTGGGTACATCAGGGTCAGGTAAAGGCTGCACCTCACATTGGTCCCCACATCACCTGGAAGGCATTACTTTTAAACAGAAAATATCTTGTTAAAAATTTCAATGTGAAAAACAAAACAAAATGTTAGAAAACAGTTCATTGACAACATCTTTATCGTTTGGAAGTGGCTGTGGTGTGTGTGACCGGGTGACAGTAAGCTAGAGAGGCAGGCAATAGCAGAAAGTGGGTAGATGACTTGACTGTGTTAGTAACACACAGTTCAGGCAGTTGGGGGATTTGATGAGTGAGTGAGTATAACAAAGCAGCTTATTTGACCTTTAAAAAAAATATCCATAATCCTTTTATCACAAACTTTTTTCTATTTTGGAACTTGACCAAAAAAAAAAAAAAAAAAAAAGGATTGGTGGTTAATAGATTTGTTGGATGTTTGGGCAAGAAATAAAATGTTCTGGATTAGATTTCACTCGGTAAGCATCATCTCTGAGGCTGGGTTGTTAAAATGT
This sequence comes from Carlito syrichta, assembly GCF_000164805.1. NCBI lineage: Eukaryota > Metazoa > Chordata > Mammalia > Primates > Tarsiidae > Carlito > Carlito syrichta. The sequence goes on from NW_007247427.1 coordinate 539,839, forward strand.
TTAAGCAAGTGAGCATTGGACTAGCTGGTTGTATTACCCAAATCACTCTATAAAAAAGATGCCTCCACACGTATGTTTATAGCAGCATTGTTCACAATAGCAAGCAGGTGGAGCCAACCGTGCTGCCCATCCAAAGAGGAATGGATAAAAAAAAATGTATGGCCAGGCTCAGTGGTTCAGCCTGTAATCCCAGCACTTTGAGAGGCCGAGGCAAGAGGATTGCCTGAGCCCACGGGTTCAAGACCCACCTGGGCAACTTGGCGAGACCTTGTCTCTACAATAAATCAAAAATTAGCCAGGTGTGGTAGCACGTGCCTGTAGTTCTGACTACTTGGAAGGCTGAGGCAGAAGGATCGCTGGAGCCCAGCAGGTCGAGACTACAGTGGCCAGGAGTGTGCCAGTGCACTCCAGCCTGGGTGACAGAGTGAGGCTCAAACTCCAAAAAAAGAAAAATGTGGTACATTTACACAATGGAATATTATGTATGCAGCCATAAAGAACAAAATCATGAACTTCACAGCAACCTGGATGGACTTAGAGTCTGTAATACTGAGTGATCTTTCACAAAAACAAAGAACTGAATATCATATGTTCTCACTTATAAGTGGAACTTGAACTATCGTAATACTATAAGAAAAGTACTGACAGTAGCAGGAAACTATAGGCGCATGGGGAAACTGCCTGGGGAAACAGTCTGGGGAAGGGGGGCACACCTCATCAACAAGGGTACCTGCACAATGAATATTTGTATACCTAACCCTGAATTGTACCCCACAATTTTAAAATAAAAAATTTAATGGCAAAAAAAAAAAAAGAAATTGCAAATCTGTTATAAGATAAATTAGTAATTACAGAAATTACCTACTTGCTTGTTGGTGTAATTCTACTCAAGATATGATAAATGATTAATTTATTTTTTAAATGGTAAAAAATATGTCATGCATTTGCAAATAATTATTGGAATCTCTTGAATAGTTCTTAAAAGTAGTAAAGATAGTAAAAATAAGTGAAACTTCATGTATATTCTTACATTCTGGAGGAGAAATTGGGCAGGACCAGAAAGTATGCTGATTGGGAGGGGGAGAGGAAGTTGACATTGGTGTCATCTCAGACACAGGTTCTTAAGTCACATCCTTATGGAGCTGTGTTTGTGTCTGAATTATGAAAGGACTGTCAGCAGAAACAAATTTTTTAAATGTTCACAGAAAGTATTTGTGATATTTTATAAATAATGACTCTTTCTCCAAGCAGCCTTACCCCTACAAAATCTTAATAAAGCTGGATCAAAACAGTGATAGAGGCTAAAAGAAGGAGTTTTTCCTTTCTTCCTTAGCATGGTTATAGAGAAGTATCACAGTGGAACAAGATACATTGGGGTCCTCCCAAGAAGCAAAAGCATGTGGGGAAGCTACTCAGGGATGGAACTCTGGTGAGCCTTTTGCATCTAAATATTGGGGAGACATCAGTAAAGACACTAGCCCATCAACTGGTAGATGACAAATAGTAGATGACAGAACAAATTTAGAAGCATTTATGATATATTGTCCAAAAGTTGGCAGAAATAGTCAACAATACCTAACTATTGGTAGGGAGAAACTAAAAGTCACATTACAATTACCCAGAACATTCTAAATTAGTTTCAATTACTTGCTATGGTGATAATCTGTCAAAACAGTATCCTTAAGACTTTGTCATGTGTTGTTTTCAAAAAGTGATTAAAAATTACAGACCTGGGCCAGAATTTTAACTCATCCTCAATAAAAGAAAATACTGAACTACTGCATAAATTATAAATAACGTTTGTATTAATAATGATGAAATTACCAACAGTCCAGACTAGGCTATAACTTATGCAATAATATCTATTCCAGAGTGCTCACTAAAACAACCTGGAGACTCTCCTAAATCATTTTTTATTCAACTTTGAAACTGCCCTTTTGAAAATGCAGGGAACAAAAGGAAAATACAAGGCAAGCAATTATCTTATGAGAATTTGAAATGAAATTCTGAAAAGTAGAAAATATTCAGCACACAAAGGTCTCAACTTGATGGAGGGCAGACAAATGAGAAGTGAATCTAATAATCATCCAGGGAGTTTTTTTGAATGAGACTACTTTCAAGTCCCTGCCCAGAAAGTTCTACTGTAGATTCTATAATGCTCCTATTCACTTGTGAATACTTCTATTCCCTTTCACCAGGAATATCTAAAAAGTTGAATATGCTATAAGATGGTTTGTTTTTGTTGTTGTTGTTGTTTTTTGAGTTGGAGTCTCACTCAGTCGCCCAGACTGGAGTGCAGTGGCCGCTCCCGGCCACCGCAACCTCGCCTGCTGAGCTCCGGCGATCCTTCCGCCTCAGCCTTCTGAGTGGCTGGAATTACAGGCATGCGCTACCATGCCCGGCTGATTTTTTGATTTATTGTAGAGATGAGGTCTTGCCAAGTTGCCCAGGTGGATCTCGAACCGCGGGCTCAGGGAATCCACTCACCTCAGCCTCCCAAAGGTGCGGGATTACAGGTTGAGCCACCGAGTCCAGCTAAGATAGTTTGTTTAAAGACATCAGAGACCTATTGGAACGAGGATTCGAGAGAGCAAGAAACTAAGAGAGATGAACGGATGACCTGCAGCTTCTTTTTTTTCTGAAAATATTTGCTGATTCTGTGTGCAAGAAGAGAGACTGATCATTTTGGCTTTGTCCCAACAGGAAGGATAACTCGAAGAATAAGAGAAATACCTGTGTTTTTGACAGTCTTATGAGGCTAGAGGGACAAAGCTGAAGATTTGAGAGGCATCAAACAGTCATTTTGCCTTCAAGACATTTGCAAAATTGTGAAGTGAAGGTAGGCAGAAAAACAGCTAAGCAAACTGAGGAATAGAATTCAAGACCCATCAGGGGAGGAACTCCTTAAAAACATCACTTAGGTAGTGAAAAGTCCTGAAGAGATACACTCTAGAATGGCGGAAGCTGCAACCCCTAAAGAGGCGAAATGAAGGTTACCCAAAAATGGGAAAAATGCTGACTGGGAGCAGAGCCCCAGTGGGAAGCGGCCATGATGGAGACAGAGCCCCATGGATCCTATTGAAGGACTCCTTTTGGCCTTAAAGGAATGCCTGCTTAGGCTTGAAAAACACTTCCTTTAAGAAACAAAACAATTAGCGAGAATGTGCAAGGATGTGGAATTAGCAGTAAACCTATGTATAGAAATGTCCAAAGGGCTCAACAGCAAAAATTTCCACCTGAAGGGACAAGGGACTGTTTTACTACCCCTTTCCCATGAAATTTTGCAAACTTTAGCTAAAAAGGAAGAACAAGTACTTCCTCATACCCTTTGTAAGTAACAACATTGACAGTTGTGATTGATGAGGAAGTGAGAAACCGAGACAGAGTGTCTCCAAAAACAGGTGTTTTCAGGAAAAAACCAGTCACAGACATGCCTTTTTTTTTTTTTCGGTTTTGTTGTTGTTGTTGTTGTTGTTGTTTTGAGTTG